>NC_085016.1:22297829-22372829 GCF_963854185.1 Sardina pilchardus | reverse complement strand
CGTAGGTCTCCAGCCGGACCTGCTGCTCACTGACCAGAGACTGAAGCTCCACCACACGCTTCTCCGACGACGACTGCAGCTCATAGAACTCTTTAGTCAACACCTGAGAGAGGGAGGGAGAGAGGAAGAGGGAGAGAGGGAGAGAGAAGGAGAGAGAGAGGGATGGAGAGAAGGAGAAGGGGAGAGAGCGAGGGATGGAGAAGGGGAGAGAGAAAGAAGAGAGAGAGAGCAAGAGAGAAGGAGAGGAGGAAGAGCAAAAAGGAGGGGGAGGACAGAGGGAAAGAGAGAAAGAGAGGGAGGGAGAAAATGGGAGAAGGACAGTGGGACAGAAGGAGAGATTGGAGGAGAGAAGCAGGAGGAGAGAGAGAAAAGTAGAAGAAAGAGCAAAAGGGAGAGAGGGGGGAGGAAGAGAGAGAGAGAGAGAAAGAAAGAGGGAGAGAGAGAGGAGGGGGTAGAGAGGGGCAGAGAGAGGGGGAGAGAGGGAGAAGAAGAGTATAGCTCAGCCAGTACAGGATGAATGCATACTGATGTACCCCTTTTCTAGAGCAGTAGAGAAAACCGTGGCAACACTCCCATAGGAGACCATGGAATAAATGGCAGCCCTTTGCAATGTTGCTAACCAACTCAGTCAGCTGGCACTGGGAAATTGTATCGGAACAATCAATAAATCATGTATGACTATGAACCGTGTGACGCAAATCTTAACACCCTGGGCCACTTAAATCAGGATTCTAAAGAAACATGAGCAAGTGTATCATCATCATCAGGACTTCACACCTATGATGTGGAGCAACACAACAGCAAAGTGTCTTTCAGAATGTGCATTTCAAAATGTCTTTGAGCAGCTTTCCAGACATGTGTGCAACACATGGAATTCCCCATGCAAAGGAGCATTGAGTCCATCATCAAAAACACAGGTGGGCAGTATAGACAGTATAGAAATAAACAAATAGATTTGAATCTCGATAATGGAAGGTGTAACGCATAGGATGTGTGCACTTGCCACTTTGTTGGTGTGCACAGAAAAAAACAGATGCAACATTTCTAGATATTTCTAGAGATATCTTGCTTAAATCAGGCTTCTGAAGAAAGATGAACAACTACACCTATGAGGTGCAGTAACATAACACTTTAGCCATTGGTGTTTCAAAATGTCAATTTCAAAATGTCTGTGGAGAATACCACAGTACCTTTCCAGACATGTGTGTAACATCGGTATTTCCCCTTCCAAGGAGTCCATCATAAAAAATACAGATGGTCCATACAGTATGAATGAATGAATGAATGAATGAATGAATGAATGAATGAATGAATTGATGAATTGATGAATTGATTAATTAATAAACGCAGATGAATGAATGAATAAATTAATCAATACAGATTTGAATCTCGGTACTGAAAGGTGTACAGACAGATTTTAGACTGCACTGGTGATTGGTCAACATACAACTAATGCAATTACTGGTGAGGTTATAGCGTAGACTACACTACTACATTACATAATACTGTACCTATACGATCAGTGAGTATGCCAGAGTAAGTGAGTGAGTGAGAGAGTGGTTGAATGAATGAATGAATGAGTGAGTGAGTGAGTGAGTGAGTGAGTGAGTGAGTGAGTGAGTGAGTGAGTGAGTGAGTGAGTGAGAGTGTGGTTGAGCGAGCGAGTGAGTGAGTGGTTGAACAAGTGAGTGAGTGAGTGGCTGAACAAGTGAGTGAGTGAGTGATTGAGTGAGCAAGCGAGAGTGTGCGTGTGTGTGTATGTGGGGGGGGGGGTGTGTCTATGACGGCAGCACCTGCCTCGAGTTTCTTCTGGTGTTTCTCACACTCCATCTGACACAGGCTGAGGGAGCGGGCCGTCTCCTCCTGCACCATCTGAGCGCGCTCCAACTCAAACGTCTTCAGCTTCAGCTGGTTCAGCAGCTCCGACCCACGACTGTCTGAGCCCAGCTGCAGCTGACGCAACCTGGAGGGGAACGAGGGATACAGAGAGGAGAGAAGTTAGAGAGAGAGAGAGAGAGAGAGAGAGAGAGGGTATATGTAATTTAGTTTTTATATGTAATTTAGTTTCATTTATGTGTACATGTAATTTAGCTTTGGCAATAATGCTATTGAAACATTCATGCCAATAAAGCTTCATTGAATTGAATTGAATTGAATTGAATTGAATTGAAAATTGAGAGGGAGAGGATGACAGAGATGGAGAGAATGAAAGATGGAGAGAAGGAGTGAGATGAAGAGAGATAGATGGAGAGGAGGGGAGAGGTGGGAAAGAGAAAGAGATCCCTGCACCTCCGAAACTCTACGATCTGCTCATCTCTCCACCTCCTCACTCCAAAACTCTAAAATCCTCCACCTCCTCACTCCAAAACTCTAAAACCCTGCACCATCTCACTCTAAAACCCTCCACCTCCTCACTCCAAAACTCTAAAACCCTGCACCATCTCACTCTAAAACCCTCCACCTCCTCACTCCAAAACTCTAAAACCCGCTCATCCCTGCATCTCCTCACTCTAAGACCGGCTCCTCTCTCCACCCTCTCACTCCAAAACTCTAAACTCCTGCACCCTCTCACTCCAAAACTCTGCTCCTAAACCTCTAATACCTGCTTCTCTCTCCACCTCCTCACTCCAAAACTCTAAAACCCTCCACCTCCTCACTGCTCCTAAACCTCTAAAACCTGCTCCTCTCTCCATCTTCTCACTCCAACACTCTAAACCCCTGCACCCTCTCACTCCAAAACTCTAAAACCCTCCACCTCCTCACTGCTCCTAAACCTCTAAAACCTGCTCCTCTCTCCACCTCCTCACTCTAAAACCTGCTCCTCTCTCCACCTCCTCACTCTAAAACCTGCTCCTCTCTCCACCTCCTCACTCTAAAACCTGCTCCTCTCTCCACCCTCTCGCTCCAAAACTCCGCTCTGCCCTCCGGCTGGACGAGAGTGACGCAACGAGGCTCAGCCTTTGGGTTGACGCAAGCACCTGAGGGCAAGGTTTGCCCTCACCTGGGAGGTAACCCCATCCCGCCACCGCCATCAGTTGGGCGCCAGGCAAAACCGCCCCGGCCAACGAAGAACGGAAGACGACTCAATGTTCTAATTGTGAGCGAAGAGCCAGAAAACAGGTGCAAACATGCAGGTGGGAAAAAAGATGATTTGAAATCATTACAAAAGAACTGGCACCACAGAGCCGCAACTCTCTGAACTGAGATGAACCATGAGCAATATTTGTTTCAGGTTTCGTTCCTACGCGATAAGCAATGAATCCATCAATCGCTTACAGCTAGCTGCTACATGCAAATCACTTTCTCAGTGTTTGTTTTTCATTTACAACAGTGTGTATGTGAGTGTGTGTGTGTGTAAGTGTGGGAACTGCTCTGTCCTCAGCTAATAATACATGATGTGCAGTGTTGTGATGGTTGGCACAGGCTTCTTAACCTCAAGAACCAGGAATCTTGTTAGGTAGCACAACTTTGGCTCCCAGGAAGTCTATGATATCCTGCTCTGTGTGTGTGTGTGTGTGTATGTGTGTATGTGTATGTGTATGTGTATGTGTATGTGTATGTGTGTGTGTGTGTGTGTGTGTGTGTGTGTGTGTGTGTGTGTGTGTGTGTGTGTGTGTGTGTGTGTGTGTGTGTGTGTGTATGTATATCTCTGTTGGAGCCTGCTTGAGATGGTTTGTGATGTCATGGCGGCACATTCTCAAGATGTTTAAAGAATTCTTCGAGGACAAATCTAACTAATCCAAACTAATGGGGGAAAAAACAGCTCCACCATAAGCAAACTCTTCCCTGTGATTCAGTAAAAACATAGTGCTCTAACTGAGGTCTTAAGAGGCCAGCTCTCAGCAACTCTGGACTAATGAAATGAGATGTACAGTAGGTCCTCAGGCCCCAGCTGTGGCGCGAATGGCTGGGGCACCTGCACCATACATCGGCGACCCAGGATCGAATCCCGCCCGTAGTCCTTTCCCGATCCCATCCCTGCTCTCTCTCCCATTTGCATCTTGTCAATCTCCACTATCTTATCATTAAAGGCATAAAAATCCCAAAAATATACTCAAAAAAACAAATAAACTCGAAAACACTCAGAGAGTGCAAACCTCCGCCAAGCGAAAACATAACCGCCTCCTGTATCCAGACGGTGATACGGATCACTCCCATTTAATTGTTTCTTTCTTGGGTCATTTCAGACCTTCCCTGAAAATTTCATCGAAATCCACCCATAACTTTTTGAGTTATCTTGCGAAGAAACACACAGACAGACAGACAAACAAACCAACAAACAAACCCCGATGAAAACATAACCTCCTTGGCGGAGGTTTTAAAAAAAAAAATGGTCCTCAGACACACATGCATGCTTGGCCTGCTCTGCAGTTCAGTAGAGAGGTTCTGGGTTTGGGAGGAATTATCAGGACATGGATCTCCAAAATGTTCCTGTTTTTGTGTCTCCCCTCACTCTCTATCTCTTCATTTCTCCTCATCACTCACTCCCCTCTCCAAAAATAGACATGGGTATGTCAGAGTGTGTGTGTGTGTGTGTGTGTGTGTGGAAGAGGGGGGGGCAACAGTGGCCTGCTTAGTGATGGGGGATGGGGGCTTGCAGCAGCATCTGTCTATAAACGTGTGTATGATATGGCGTGTGTGTGTGTGTGTGTGTGTGTGTGTGTGTGTGTGTGTGTGTGTGTGTGTGTGTGTGTGTGTGTAGTTCTCTCCAGCAGCAGTGCAATGGCTCTCTGACCCCCCCCCCCCCCTTAGAGCAGGAGAAATGTGAGGTATGCGTAACAACTGTTCTCCCCAGATCAGCAGACATGACAGCCGTATGCCGCCAGTGTGGGGGGGAGGATTCGACGGCCTCTGGCATCATGGGCAATGGGCAAATAAGGTCGCAGAACCCGGGGGTGTGTGTGTGTGTGTGTGTGTGAGACGCTGTTATTTGGGTGCATCATTTTTGCTTTTGACTTTTGAGCAGCAAAACAGTGACCTGTTCAGACTATGCCACTCCTGTGATTTGGGGAATGAAATTTGACAACTAATAAAAGGCCTGTCATAACAATTACGTAGTTGACAATGAATTTGTCAACCAAATAATGGTGATTAATGATTGACGGTCATATCTTTTTTTCTGCGTCTCTGCTCTTTTTTTTATTACATTATATTTGTTCTTATTTTGTATTTGTAGAATTACATTATGTGAACTATGTGAATATGAAGAATATTCTTGAGAGGGCTTTTGTTATCTTAATGCATCATGTGATGCTCACATTTACATGAGATGTCACCTCTCTGGAACTGTCTTGTATATGCGTGTGTGTGTGTGTGTGTGTTTACAGGCATCTCATTATTCCCCTAGGCTAAGGTGTGTGTGTGTGTGTGTGTATTTGTGGGGGGGGGGGGCACAGGTTAAGAACGGGTTATAAGGCTATTAAAGACAATCCTGTCTGTCTTCTTTGGTAAAATGTGAAGTCATTCACCCTTGCGTGTCAAATCAACTCTTGCAGACAATCGGCACCAATCATAATTACAGACATGAGAATCCGACAAGGTACACTTTCGCTTTACAGCTTTTTTTTTTTGACAAGCCGCCTTTGATAGCTCAGTAACAGACAGGCACTTTGAGGATGTTGAACATTACAGTGTAAAGCCTGAGAACATCCACTCATTACAGATGACCTTTTCCTTATACATGTCATCCCTATCTGTGTGTGTGTGTGTGTGTGTGAGTGTGTATGTGTGTGTGTGTGTGTGTGTGTGTGTGTGTGTGTGTCGTGACTGAGTGTGCATGTGTGTGTGTGTGTGTGTGTGTCGTGAGTGTGCGTGTGTGTGGAGGGGGGTGTATGCATCATGTGTGTGCATGTGCGTGTGTGTGTGTGTGTGTGCATCTGTGTGTGTGTGTGTGTGTGTGTACATGTATATGTGCATGCGTCTGTCTGTCTGTGTGCGTGTGTGTGTGTGTGTGTGCATGCGTACATGCATGTGTGTTAAAGGGATATTCCGCCATTTTTGGAAATACGCTCATTTTCCACCTCCCCTCGAGCAAAACAATCGATATTTACCTTGTTCCCGTTCATCCAGCCATTCTGTGAGTCTGGCGATACAACTTTTAGCTTCAGCCTAGCATAGATCATTGAATCGGATTAGACCATTAGCTTCTTGCCTGCTAGCTTCATGTTTAAAAGTGACTAAGATTTCTGGTAATTTTCCCATTTAAAACGTGTCTCCTCTCAAGTTAGAAAGTGCAATAAGACCAACTGAAAATGAAACCTGGCGTTTTTCTAGGCTGATTTGACATGGAACTACACTCTCATCTGGCGTAATAATCAAGGCAACTTGCAAACTACTGGCACTACTACTGCTTGTTGTCTATGGGGACTATTTTCAGATGCTGCATACGATATCACTGCGCCTATGGTACGTTTGCAAGTTGCCTTGATTATTACGCCAGATGAGAGTGTAGTTCCATGTCAAATCAGCCTAGAAAAACGCCAGGTTTCATTTTCAGTTGGTCTTATTGCACTTTCTAACTTGAGAGGAGACACGTTTTAAATGGGAAAATTACCAGAAATCTTAGTCACTTTTAAACATGAAGCTAGCAGGCGAGAAGCTAATGGTCTAATCCGATTCAATGATCTATGCTAGGCTGAAGCTAAAAGTTGTATCGCCAGACTCACAGAATGGCTGGATGAACGGGAGCAAGGTAAATATCGATTGTTTTGCTCGAGGGGAGGTGGAAAATGAGCGTATTTCCAAAAATGGCGGAATATCCCTTTAATACCCAGGCAGGTAAAAACATGAATACCATGCCAGAGGAGCTGGACCCAATCTGACCTCATGAAGAGCTCATCCTTAAAGTGCCTCCGGTGCTGTGATGACGAGTCAGTTCGCAATAAAAGATGATGTATGATTTACATCATAACCGTTTTTGAGTCGCCCATCTGACGTCTATCTATTGTTCCAGACACAAGTCCAGCAGCGGTTCACAGGCAGGGCATACACCGTCCGACCAGAGCGTATCTTTACACATCTCACCTATTTTAAGAGTGTATGTGAACCGTGCACAAACATGCAAGAACTCCGTGTTAAACACATTGCTGGATCATGTTAGACGGAGGCAGTGTCGATTGATTACTTTATTAATCACTCTTATCTAGGCCTTGCTAGTAGTGTGAATTTGACAAGTGTCAAGTCCTCCCACATCAATACATAAACACACACACACACACACCTGTTCGGAGAAGCCCCTATAGTTGGTCTTCGGAGGAAAAGTGCAGGCGGTGGTGGTGCTGTGACTCATCCATCTACGTATTAAGGTAACCGCAACCAGATAACCGCAACCAAAGTTGACATGGTTCTCCTGTCACCATATGCCAGAAGAGGAGAAATCACCTAAGCTTTCCAAGGTGGCGACAGGAGAACCATGTCAACTTTGGTTGCGGTTATCTGATAGTTTGTGTAATACCCTCGATATACATATCGTTGGAAAGGTTAGCTTATGGCCGTTCACGTGAGCACAATAACTTAATTTTGTAAATGTTACCGAAGCGACTGGTTTCGCTTTGCAGGGTCACATTTCACCGTAATACGTAGGTGGATATGATGGATGAGTGACGAGTGACAGCACCGCCACCGCCTGCACGCACACTTGTAGGAGGATGTGTTGCAACACCGCTTTGATATGCTTATGTTGTGGTTTGTGGCTTTTCCTCCGAAGAGGATTATGTTGTGATGTGGGAGGACTTGACACTTGTCAAAAAAAAAAAAGCGTGGACAACGGGAATGACTGCAAATGTGTTGAATCTTCGCCGGGTTTAACAGTCAAAACTTATGTTTTTCCGTGAAATGAGTTCACAATATGAAACCGTAGACTGTATACTGTCGAATTATGCGAAAACGTGAAATTCAACATTTTAACCCGGAAGTTTGTTTATTGTGGATTTCCTCAAAATAACGTTGTGCGCAAAGCGACTGATTTCACTTTGGTTGGACTCGAACCCAGGTCACCATGGCCACATACATACAGTAATGATCTACAATGCCACAACCACAATGCAGCATTGCTCTAAACTGCTACAACTAACGGAACATGGGTCAAAAGGTCATAGGTTGACAAGTGTCTGGGGCACCGTACGCTGGCTCGATTCCCTCTCCATGGTCCTTTGCAGATCCACCCCTACTCTCTCTCCCATTCGCTTCCTGTCTCTCTCCACTGTCCTATCATTAAAGGCACAAAAAGCCCCACAAAATATACTTTAAAGAAGTGTCAGTGCTGGTATGTGACAGAGCACATGCTGTATGCTGCGTACTGCGACCTGTCTGACAGGTGGGGGGAAAGGCCCAAGGGCTCAGAGGTCAGACTCACCTGGACAGGTCAGCAGAGGTCAAGCAAGAGCAAGTGAACTCAGGTGAGCACATGGTGGAGAACTCAGGTGACCCAGTATGGGGGGGGGGGGGGGGGCAGGGATATGTCCATATGTAGTTGGGAATGTTTTTTTTTTTTTCATTTTTTCTTCTTTGCACTGATATTTCTAGCCCCATGGCTCTTCCTCAGACTGAAATATGGTGGGTTCAATAGTGTGGAAAATGCCCCTTGTAGTATAATTGACATATTTAAGTCACTTTGGGTAAAAGTGCAACATGAATAAATGTAAAATGTGTGTGTGTGTCCAGTGACCCAGCAGGTGTCCGTGTGTATCACTATAGTCATTGCTCACACACACTAGGACTGTTCGATTATGGCAAAGATCCAAATCGTGCCCACAGGCATAAGTCATAGCTCTACAGTACTAACATAGGAGTAACATAGGAGATGTCTCACACGACAATTAAGGAATTCCTTGAAAGTGTTGCCTCATAAATCCTACCACAAGAACTCGTTATTACATGCATACACACACACACACACACACACACACACGCACACGGAGGCGGTGCCGTCATTCCAACCTAGGTATGGAAATTTAGGTCAAACGTACGACATTCCGGATCAAATGCATATATGGGCATCCGGATCATATAGAATTCCTTACAGGGACTGCTGTCCCAACATTTATGATGCTTTTTATGAATTCTACAGCAAATCATTCAAACTTCAAACAGTTTCACTTTTTTGATTGATTGATTGATTTCTGGATCAAGACGAAGTTATCCAAAGGATGACATGCTAAAGTAAAGTAAAGTACTTATTTCCAGCATGGACCCTACTTTTACACAGTTACATATATTCTAACCCTGCAGATTTGGGTATTTTGATGTTTCAAAGGTTTCTAAGTTCTGAAGTTTTGATGTTTTTATTTTACATGTTTATTGTCAATCTCTGGTATTCAGATGTGATTTGCATGGCTGAGTTACGAGTGGATACGGCTGTCTCTCTTACACATTACATTTGGCTGACACTTTTTACCCAAAGCGACTTACAACATGGTAAACAGTAAAGCAATTCAAACAACAGTTCCAGGGAAATGTCAAAAAGGTAAGAGTTTAGTAAGAATAAGTGCGTCAATGAGTGCACACCGCGCCTCAGGCATAGAAACAGCACTCTGCTGACACACCGCCGCTCAACGAGATTGACAGATTGATTTCTGGGTTGAACTGACTGAATTGATTTTCATTTCCATTGTATTTGTTTGTTCTGTCTGTAAACCACACTGAATGGCCATTATGTCCAATAATGTGTAATACAAATCAATTTGACGTTGATCTCTTGCACTCAAGCTCTTTATCTGGTCCTTCATGCTGCGCTTTGTTGATTATGTGCTGGCCTAAGCGCGTACTGTGTCTTTAACTTTAGGGAGAAAGTGTTTTGTCTCACGACGTTCTGTGTCAACTGTGAAATAGTGAAATGACAATAAAGTGAGAACAGTCCACGGGGGGTATTTCAAGGATGCGGTTTAGTGACAAACCTCAGAGTGTGTAGTAAACCTCCCACAAGAGCCCCTATGGCATTGGAGAAGAACGCCATACATTTCCTCTATTACCACTTACCCTGAGTTAACATACCCAGGTTTGTCTCTAAACCACCTACTTGGAATACCCCTCAGGTGTCCCCAGGTGATCAGGTGAGATCAGAGGTGCATTCAAATTGGGCAAACAGTGGCAAACGTTCGTGGTGAACATGTTTTCTTTGAACAGTTAAATCTGAATGATTTATGTGTTACCATTCTAGTCTTTTTTTTTTTACATATATTTTTGGGGTGTTTTATGCCTTTATTGATAGTTACAGTGGAGAGTGACAGGAAGCGAATGGGAGAGAGAGCGGGGATGGGATCTGGAAAGGACCACAGGGCGGGAATCGAACCCGGGTCGCCGGCATGCAATGCAGGTGCCCCAGCCAGTTGCGCCACAGCTGGGGCCTAACACTCCATTCTAACGGTAATCGCATTGTAGCCTTCATCAAACTACCGTCCAGTTCCACTAGCGGTAGCCTATATGTTCGCGGAGAACTACCACCTCAGACTGTTTGCGACTGTTCACAAACGTTCGCCGAAAACTCAAGGCTAACGGAAAACCGTTTGCAAACGTTCACTAACGTTCGCCTATATGTTTGCGCATTTGAATGCACCTCATGAGAAGGCGTGAGAAGCGACGGGAGACACTCACTGGTCCAGCAGCTGGTCGTGTTTGGCCTGCGTGTCCCTCTCGGCGCCCACGGCCCGCTCCTTCTCCAATAGAGCACTGTCCCTCATCTCACGCAGACTCCTAGAGAAGACAGAGACGGAGAGAGGGAGAGAGAGAGATGAAGAGAGAGAGAGAGGGATGGGGAGAAGAGGAGGGAAAGAGAGAGAGAAACGGGGAGAGAGGAAGAGAGAAAAAGACAGAAATATGTGGAGAGAGGAAGAGGGAGAGAGAGAGAGAGAGAGAGAGAGAGAGAGAGAGAGAGAAAGAGATGGAATGAGAGAGGAAAAGGGTGAGAGAGACAGGGTGAATCAGACAGAGTGAAAGAGATGGGTGGTGAGGGGAGGGAGAGGGGAGGGAGAGGGGAGAGAAAAGAGAGGGATAGAGAGAGAGGAAAAAGTGGACAGAGAGAGGGATAGAGAGAAAGGGAGAGATAGAGAGAAAGACCAGATGAATGACTGGCATTTCAACACAGGCGTGCAACTGAGCAGCTGCCCTTAGCAACGGGAGGGGGGGAGGGGGGGGGATACCCATCATGAGTCAGAGGGCAGAGATTACCCCCCCCCATCAGTAAAGCAGATCTCCAGCTGCTCGTGCATAACTCGGGCTCTCCGCAAATGTGCTAGAGAAATAAGGTGATTTACCATGACTCAACAGAATACACAGTAGAACGTACCATGACTCAACAGAATAAACAGTAGAACGTACCATGACTCAACAGAATAAACAGTAGCGCTACCCACACAACAGAACAAACAGTAGAACTGCCACGATCCATCAGAACTAACAGCAGACCTGCTAATAGACATAAACATGATTCAATCTTAGAGAATAGCACAACAAAACAACTGCAGTCTCCAAATAATGGAGTGCTGCTCTAAGCAAGACTGTGTGTGTGTGCTACAAAAATACATTGACTTGACTCAACAGGACACAAGAACTATCACCACCTACCCTAGACACTCGCATAATACAACAACAACTAGGGGAGTCTCAAAACCAATCCACCTATTTTCACTGGCACTCCACCAATCAAAACAATGGTCTCACTGCAACCCAGTAAGTGCATAAACATCATTACAACAGGCTCTAACAAGCAAGACCAGCATAATTGCTAATAACTACTTAGAAATAATAGTTAAATAATAGTACATAATTCGGATGATGCACATGAAGGACCACCACATCACATAACAGACAATCACCTCTAATGAATCAGACGTTTAGCGTTAGCTATTTGTGGAGGTTGGTGTTGTTATTATTATTATTATTATTATTATTATTATATTACATTTAGCAGACACTTTTTGCCCAAAGTGACTTCCATATATCAAGCATATTACAACGCATCACACTGTCATTACATGGGTTACTTGAAGTGCCTTGCTCAAGGACACAACGGTGGTAGCCAAGCCAAGCCAAGCAATTGAACCACTCCATTCCCTTTGTGGAAGTGGGTGTGTGAGGTGTCGTTCCATGCCGGTGCAGCAGGGGGTGCTCTTACCGGTTCTCGCGCTCGTACATCTCCTTGGATGTGCGCTGCAGACTCTCCATCTCCTGGCTGGTCTTCAGGCGGATGTTCTCCAGCTCGTCACGGAGTTTGCTCTCGTACTCGCTCTTATAGTGGTCCCTGGACACACACACACACACACACACACACACACACACACACACACACACACACACACACACACACACACACACACACACACACACACACACACACACACACACACACACACACACACACACACACACACACACACACACACACACACACACAAACATAGCTTACTCTCCTACTCTTAGAGTGGTCCCTGGATAGGAGGAAGAAGTGAAAGTTCACATTCACGTTCACGTTTACACACACACATATACACACACATATATACACACACACACACACACACATTTTTATAATGGCCAGGTAGAGCATAGGCTTTCTGCAACGCAGGTAGAGCACAGGCTTTCTGTACCTCAGATAGAGGCATCACACAAGCAGGCATCCTACAAGTCTGGTCAGGTTCACATGCATATGATCATACCTGCTACATCCACAGTCATTTGCCTGGGCTTTCATCCAGGGGATTTAACACAGCGCTTAAGATTACACACTTGTATGCAAAACAATGGAGTCCCCCTGGGCTGAAGGACATTTTGTTAATGAAAAACGGCAGGAAAGAGACACTCAAATAAATAAATAACCCTGGTGGCGTTAGCAATTGTGTTTTCAAGCGCTCTGGGGTGCCAAGACTTTGCAAAGGAGTTTGTAAATACTATCCATGGAACATGCACCCTGCCATGAGACATGGATCTCTGAGCTATGGGACACTATGTACAACTCATGTCTTTCAGCAGCTGCACCATGCATAGACGCACTTGTAGTGACAGGGGGTTTTGTGTGTGTGTGTGTGTGTGTGTGTGTGTGTGTGTGTTGGGGGAGGTATCAGGAATCTGCACAGAGCTGCTTTCTCACCTGTGCAGCTATGCTACGCTAATTAGCTGAGCCTCGCTTCTGCAGAAGGGTTTTCGGCTGGGAACTTCCTGTTCCGTGCAGTCTGCAGTCTGTCCGCCATCACAAGGATGAGGATGGAGTGAAGTTTCTCTCACGATATACGTGTGTGTGTGTGTGTGTGTGTCAGTGCGCGTGCACATGCGTGTGTCTGTGTGTGCCTATGTGCTAGCACGTGTGTTGATGATCGCACGCGCTCCTGTTGGTACACCTGACACCAACTACATCGGTTAATCTTAACAGCACGGCTAACACCAGGCACTCAACTGAAACCTCCCGTTTGCGGAGCCTGTGCTGCAACAATTAGCACAATTAGCTTCTACAGCAAGAGAATAGGAGCGCTTCAGAACATAGAGGAGAGCCTGCAGTGCACACCTTCATAAGTTACAGTGCAGCTGAGGCTCTATGAGCAAGAAAAACAGGAGCGCAAGTCGCAAGTGAAAGAGGGCCCCTTATTGCCCCTGACCACCTTCCTGCCCTTGCCCACCCCTGGGCATTAAAGGAAGCCCCTGCCCCAGCCTTTTGGCATGAAAGAGGGCCCCTTATTGCCCCTGCCCCTACCCATAGGCATGAAAGAGGGCTCTTTATTGCCCCAGCCCTGCCCCTACCCATAGGCATGAAAGAGGGCTCATTATTGCCCCTGCCCTAACCCTACCCATAGGCATGAAAGAGGGCTCTTTATTGCCCCTGCTCCTACCCCTGGGAATGAAAGAAAGCTCCTTATTGCCCCTGCCCCTGTCCCAGCCCATAGGCATGAAATGAGGCCCCTCACTGCCCTTGCCCACCCCGGGGTATTAAAGGAAGCCCGTGCCCGTTGCCCCTCTGACCTGGAGGTGAGGTATCTGTCGTAGGCGTCCTCTCGCGCCCGCTTGGCGTCGTCCAGCTGCGTGTGCAGCCGCTCTGTGCGGTCCTCTGCGTGGGCACAGCGCACGCTCAGCTCCATGTTCTGCCTGTTCAGGTACTCCTTGTCCTTCTGCAGCAGCGTCAGGGCCTGCTGCTGGGACGCCGCCTGCACACACACACACACACACACACACACGTAAATATATACAGTGAGGAGAACATGTATTTGATACCATGCTAAAGTTGACTAAAAAGAGGAATATAAAATCATCATTTGACAATTGATCTTAATGTCTTAATTCAAAAATTGAGTAAAAATAAAACCGCTAACTACCCCAATTTTCTTTGTGAATGAAGAATGTTTCGTAAATAAATAAATGTTCTTCCTAAATGCTAGGGGGAAGGAAGTATTTGACCCCCAATGTAACCCTATGGGAATTTAACACATAGGGTTAACATTGGGGCAGGCAGATTTTTATTTTTTAAGGCCAGCTATTTCATGGATTCAGGTTATTATGCATCCTGATAAAGTTCCCTTGGCCGTTGGAATTAAAATAGCCCCACGTCATTACATACCTTTCACCATAGCGAGAGATTGGCATGGTGCTTTTTGCAGTAGGCCTATTAGCCTGTTTGATGCTCATTGAGCTCAATGCAAATCAAACAGGCTAATAGGCCTACTGGAAAAAGCACCATGCCAATCTCTAGCTATGGTCAAGGGTATGTGATGATGTGGGGCTATTTTAATTCCAAAGGCCAAGGGAAATTTATCGGGATGCATAATATCCTAGATCCATGAAATAGCTGGTCTTTAAAAATAAAAATCTGCCTGCCCCTATGTTAACCCTATGTGTTAAATTCCCATAGGGTTACATAGGGGGTCAAATACTTCCTTCCCCTAGCATTTAAGGAAAACATTTATCTATTTACGATACATTCTTCAATCACAAAGAAAATTGGTGTCCTTGGCGGTTTGATTTTTACTCATTTTTTAAATTAAGGCATTAAGATCAATTGTCAAATGATGATTTTATATTCCTGTTTTAGCATGGTATCAAATACATGTGCTCCTCACTGTATATATATATATATATACACACACACACACACACACACACACACACGTCACATGTAAATACACACACACATAAAACACGTACACACATCACACGTAAATACACACACACAAACACGCACACGCACACAGATGAAGCTCAGGAGAACAAAGTGATCACTTCAACTCAAAATAAAACAAGTTTATTTCCCCTTGAGATATGCAAACAGAAGACGCAGAACACTGCTGCTAGCATCCAGCCACAGGTGTAGAGGTGTGTGTGTGTGTGTGTGTGCGTGCGTGCGTGCGTGCGTGCGTGCGTGCGTGCGTGCGTGCGTGCGTGCGTGCGTGCGTGCGTGCGTGCGTGCGCGTGTGGGTGCCGTGCGCGTGTTTACAGACTAAAGGCCTGGTTATGTTTATGTGGATATCTCGGCATCTCAATGAAATGCAGAGACAATGCTTATTGCCTCACGTTGCTACACAAATAAAGAAATCTGAATTGCATTAAGGACAGCGATATCATATCTGGGTGATCAGTATCATAGTGTCTACTCCAGCTGTTTCCTCCTGTCCAACCCCACTGGAAAGTGAATAAAAGTTTGACATTACATTAAGCAGACACTTTTTTTTTCATCCTAAGTGCCTTACATTTACATTGGGATTACATTGTCATTACTTTGTCCCCGGAGCAACTTGGGGTTAAGTGCCTAGCTCAAGGGCACAACGGTGGAAGCCAGGAATTGAACCCACAACTTTCAGGCTACTGCATGCTAGCCGAGCTCCTTAACCACTACACTACCACCATCACACATGGGTCTCTCTCTCTCTCACCTCCTTGAGCAGGTCATTCTTCTCCTTGGTCTGGGCGGAGTGTGTGAGGTCCAGCATCTCCAGCCTCTTCCTCAGCTCCCTCAGCTCTGCCTCAAACGCGTCTCGCTCCCTGGGGACAGACATACAGAACAGAACAGGACAGACAGATACACACACACACACACACACACACACACACACACACACACAGAGAGAGAGGAGTTATACATACACACACACACAGAGGAGTTATACACACACACACACACACACACACACACACACACACACACACACACACACACACACACACACACACACACACACACACACACACACACACACACACACACACACACACACACACACACACACACACACACACACACACACACACACACACACACAGCTACATTAGCATCGTCAGCATAAGGACAACAATGCAACTACAACTGCACCGAATGTCCCAAGCAAAATAAAAAAAAAACACAAAAAAACGCACATATTCCCAGACTTTTCCAGGCCTGGAAAACAGTCTTCTTTTTTTTGTATACTCTTTCATGGAACACCTCCAGCATATAACTGACACCAGTTTGAGTCCAAAATATATACAGCAGCACCCGTTCAGTCTATTCATTCATTCATTCATTCATTCATTCATTCGCTTGTATTCATTCACTGTGGCTTCTATTGACTTGTGCAGTAATCTGAGCTGCCATATCTGCATGTCGATCATGCATGTCCCTCCAGTCTAAAGGTGAAAAGGGATCTGGGCTCAGGACCACTGCGCCAGTCTGGCAGTAGGACTGCTCTTCCACCCAACAGTGACCTTCATGCTCTCACTGGAGTTCTACTGCCCAGCAACACCAGCCCTGAGACCTGTCTACTGCCCCTGCTATATCTGCCGCCGCCACCACCACATTGCCCCCTCCACCTGCCACATCAGGTGTGCACCAGTCAGGTGTACTGCCAGACTGGAATGCAAACCTCTACTCCCAGCAGTGCTACGCACAGGGTAGCCCTACAGGGGCACACAGTGGGTTATAAGCAGGATGATGGCGCCCCCTACCGGCCAATGCATGGAATTGCTTGCTGATGCAATATTCCACAGAATTCCTATTGGACATTTTGAATGTTTTTTCGAAGCGCAGTTGAGACCGATGGAGTGAGATAAACGTCTTCATTCACAAATATATGTTGAATTAAATCTCATGTGAAAGAGACATCCGACAGGCTGCATGGACATAGATTTTGATAAAAAATCAAACTGCATCCAGAAAGTCCTGATCACCCTGGTCACAGTGTCCCCTGTCTGATGCAGTACCCTGTTATGCCACACGAGGGCAGCAGAGAGCGCTCACCGTCTGATGCGGTCGTAGTTCTCCCGCTTGTAGTCGCCCTCCTGGATGAGCTGCTTGGTGTCGGCCAGCTCCAGGGTCAGACGCTGGCTCCGCAGCTCCAGCTCCGTCCGCAGCCTCCTCTCCTCCTCATAACTCTACAGGGCCGAGTGTGTGTGTGTGTGTGGGGGGATGACAAGAGAGAGGAAAGAGAGAAAGAGGAGAAGAAGAGAGGAGATAGAGAGGGAGAGGGAGTGGGAGAGGGGAGAGATAGAGGGGGAGATGGAGAGGGTGGGGGGAGAGGGAGAGAGAGAGAGAGAGAGAGAGTGAGAGAAAAGAGGCATGAGGAGACGGTGGTGGTATGATTTTCCCGCCTTTTCACAGAGACACATTCCAGAACGCTTTGGTGTCTGGGCTAACCAGCTTTCATCTATCCGGTGCTTTTAAGAGTTTTAAGTTTTACCAAACGAAAAATACAGCCAGTGACATATCAGTGTTATCTTATGTCTTTTTGTGTGCTGTCTTCTTGGTCAGGTTCCACTTGAAAAAGAGATAGCAATTCAAATGTGTTCTATCCCTGATTAAATAAAGGTAAATAAACACATCATTTAAAAAAAGGGTATGTTCTGTCACCTCCATCAGAGACTTCAGCTGCCCCCTGTTGCTCTCGACGTCATCCGACAGGGCATTCTTCCTCCCCTGAAGTTCCGTCACCAGCGATCTCAGAGGGGTCACGACCTCATAGAAGCGCACCTGTGCCAAGTAAAAGAAAATTTGTTCTCTTATTATGCAGATTGGTATTACCCAGCTTATGTTCTGCGGGTATTTACATCATGGATCATTTCCACTGATGCATTTATAATATGTACGTGATTTTGGGACAAATCAGGGTAAGAGTAAATCTCCGCATACACTTAAGTAAAATGACCACATGTTATTTTGATATATGTAAAATATATCTTGCAATGACCTCCAAGGTTCCATAGGATTGGCTGTGATCACGAAAAAAATCAGATGAGTCACTTCAGCCTGATATTATGAATATGCTCGAAACAGACCTTCTTTTTCAGCGCAGACCTTCTTTTTCACTTTGGATCTTTGACTTTTGGCTTTGCGCACCTTAATCTGGATGTGCGCACGTTCCCAGACTAAATATCTTATATGAACCATCTCCTTGGAATATCCCCCGATATAAACTCTGACCCAATGTGCCCTAGGCGCAGCTGCTCTTGAATGCCTTTATCTTTATGCTTGGTTTGGCTGACTCTTTTATCCAAAGTGACTTACAGATGTCAAATAATTGCAGGCACAGACTCCCTGGGGCAACTCGGAGGTTAAGTGCCCCGCTCAAGGGCAGGACGATGGCAGCTGGGCATCAAACAACCCTTCTGATTAGCCATGCGTTCAGCATCTGGTGTGCATTTGGGCCGCATGTGCCCCCACCTGTTCCAGCGCTGCATTGCTTATCTACTAATGTACTTTAGCTCGCTCGAGTGCCTCACGGTGCTCACAGGCGCTTGCATTGAACGCAGCGCTGGGGACACAGCTCATTCACTTTACACGGGCGAACGTCCTCCGTTACCGAAGTGAATCGTGGCTCCGTTGTGTTGTGTTGCTTTGCCTCCCATGGCCCCCGTTAAAAAAGTTGACAAATGTTTTGCTGCAGAAACGCAACAACGCAACGCAAGGCACCAGCCAATCAAATTACAGTTACGCTTGAAGGCACTCTTAGTACACACCCCTGACTGTCGGAAAACCCCACAGGCATGCAGTAAGGCTACGCAACCTAACTATGTGCATCTAAGATAAGCCACTAGACTACCACCGACCAGCGTGCCGCTGCTGTTTTTACCTCCGCCAAGGAGGTTATGTGTCTATGTGACTGTCTGTCTGGTCTGTCTGGTCTGTCTGTCTGTCTGTCTGGTCTGTAAGATAACTCAAAATGTTATGGATGGATTTCGATGAAATTTTCAGGGAAGGTCTGAAATGACCCAAGGAAAAAACTAACATTTCGGGAGTGAGCCATATCACTGTCTTGATCCAGGAGGCCATTCTGTTTTTCACTTGCCGGAGGTCTGCACTCCGAGCGCTTTTCTAGTTGTTACTGCTGCTGCTGCTGCTGCTGCTGCTTACCGCCACATACTCCGAGATGGAGAGCTTGTCTTCGGGCAGCTCCCTGAGCTCCAGGTACCGTTCCTCGGTGAGCTCCAGGTCGCGCAGGCTGCGCCGCAGGTCCCCGGCCTTCTCGCCCAGCTGCCGATTGGTCTCCTCCAGCTGCTTCTGCCGCAGCAAGATGGCGTCCATCTCCTGCTTACGCAGGGCCTGCTGCTTCCTGTCACACACAGCAGAGGGAAGTAAGGAAGTGCTTTATTACCTCTGCCAAGGAGACTATGTTTTCCTTGGGGTTTGTTTGTTTGTCTGTCTGTCTGTTAGTCTGTTTGTTCGTTTGTCTGTTTGTTTGTTCGCAAGATAACTAAAAAAAGTTATGAATGGATTTTGATTCAATTTTCAGGGAAGGTCTGAAATGACCCAAGGAAGAAACGATTAAATTGAGGGAGGCTATTATGTTTTCACTTGGCAGAGGTTAGCGCTCTCTGAATGCTTTTCTAGTTCATATAATACATTGTTCAAGAACAACATGTGCAGCACGAGGCACTTTACGCACAGAAATTTAGACATAACAAACAAACATCATCACAATGATATCCCATAAATTAAATTAGTTCACTGGTTAAATACAACCAGCTGAAATGTCTATGGGCAACGATACAAGCACACATCTCCAGTCACTCCATTCACGATGGGTCAATTAGTTTAGGACATGTCTCCAGGAAACACAGGCTACATGGAGGATGTTCTGATGAAGAATCTGTTGTCGCCGTCATTACCACAGCCAGCCAACTTCAAATTGAACTAATGAATGAATGAACTTCAATTAAATTAACTTCAATATGGATCAAAAGTGGTTTGAATCAAAGGAATCAAAAGTAGTTCAAAGTAACAAGTATTTCATGGTCATATTTCAAATGTAGTGGAGTCAAAAGTACAATATTTATCTTTAGAATGTAGTGCAGTAAATGTCACAAAAGTTTCCCAAAAATATTAATACTCAAGTAAAGTACAAACTTGAGTATTTCCTTGAGTATTTCCTTGAGTATTTATACTCAAAAATCATACTTAAGTACAGTAATCAAGTAAATGTACTTAGTTACTGGCCCCTCTGATCACACCAATAGTGACAAAGCCAGAGGCAAAGAGCACGTGAGACTGTCAAACCTGTGATCATCATGTTGCATTTTGAGCTGGCTGTCCAGCCGAAGCGCCAGCAGTTGCTTCTGGTGCAAAGCATCATTCAGCCTCTCCTCCAATTCCTCCGTCTGACCATAAAAAAAAACATTGCAGCAAATAATTAATTCGGCGTGTGTTTGTGTAGTCGTGACATCCTACATTAATTGTGTAAACTAGATCATAGCCATAGTTCTGATGGTTATGATATCGCTTGTCTTCATGCACCACCTAAGTCTAGGCATACCTATTGTCCTACCTTTGTCAAGTGGTCGACTTTCAGATTATCAATAATGAGGTTTTTCTGAGACAACTCTATTTTCAGAAGCTGAAGGTTGTGCAGCAGCTCTTTACGCTCAATGATTTGTTTGATTTTCTGCGATTTGTCCTTTTCATCAGATGACGAGATGTCCTCCGTGGGTACCGTCGTCTCCAAACTGAAATCTTCAGACTCTATCGAGCTAGAAATATTCACTGACGGATTCCTATGTTTTTTGGGTGGCATGTTTACTCGGTTAACGTGTGTGAATTAAGATAGTTGTCCAGTCTTAGCTTGTTAGCATAGTATTATTAAAGGACTAGCTAACGCTAACTTATCTTTCACCCTTACGCACTTTAATGCCTGAACAACACACACGTTACTTGAGCAGAGATTAGCTAATCAAGCTAACGGTAGCTGCTAGACTCGTAGGCTATTATACTGCATTAAGATCAAGGACACCCAGCTTTAGGTCTGATTAAAACTCAAAGGACACACAACTCCTTCGTTTGCTATCGTTACCAGACCCTAACGACCTAGAGATAGATAGCACTAGCAATGCTGGCAATCTGGTATTTCTTTTAAGAGTCAATTTATCGAGCTGAACAATAACAAACTCATGGTCACGTTAATGCCACTTCATATATAAACGCGTTTTATTCCTCGAGCAAAGCCAACCTGGTTAATCTGCAGAAAGATAGGCAAACTAGCAACGCGATATTTGATTTAAGAGTCCCGCTACAACCTCTTGAAGACCGCGGTCAGCTGATGACAGCAGCTACTGGACAACAACAAACTGGAGAATGATCAACAAGTGCTTGAAGAGTAACTTTGGTTCCTGTGAGCTGTGCTTGTAGGGTATGGCGCCACCTACTGCACAAAGTTGATATTGGACAAACGAGCAACATCTGAATGACTAAATGATTCAATGTTCTTGGAAGAGATCTCTAATATTTCATCATTTACGCAGTAAAGTTGTTATGACTGCTAAAACTGTTCAATAATTGAGCATTATTAAATGGCTTGAATTGATGTGCATTCTTAAAGAGTTATGTATTCCATCTTATAATGGCTCCCTCTCTTTTCACATGAAAGCCTCATTGAGAAACATTGTAGCCTAGGCCTACATGGACCATTTTAAAGTCAGTCATATTGTTTTTCCTCTGCAAATGCTAAAGATAAGGCTTTTGTACATTTCTTGCACACACATCATAATTTACCAAGAGGTGTTGCAGCACCGAGAGTGAAATAATAATAATAAAAAGGAATGAATGGAATAAAAGCTCCATTCTAGACAATATCAATGACACGGCTATATTTTGCAGTGAATAACCAAGTTAGTGTTTATTTCATAGCAAGCTAAAGCATTCATCTCAGGATTTTGTGAAATACAGTCACCAGAAAAAATAACGGGGACAAATACAGATTTTTACCTAGGATTTTTTCCCTGTGACTCCTTCAGCAGACACGACATACTTTCTTTATCCATCTTCTTTCAAAGAACCACAGGGTGACATTTTTCATCTGACATTTGGAACCTCGAGGAGTCAGGGAAAGCCAGGAGGGTTCTGATGAACTCAGTGCAGGTCCTGAGAGGATTTTCTTTGACCGATGATATTCATCGCAGACCCAATGCAGTCCATCCCCGTCCAGTCCAAGGCCAACCTCTAACCATATAGGCTTATAACACATTAATACCCATTCAAGTGCACCTTTAATGATCATATCATGACATTATAGTTACACTATTGGGATTAAGCATGTCTGGGGAAAAGCTGAGCGCTGACCAGGAAGAGGTAAATATCGCTGACTGTATAAAGCAACAGGAAGACACAAAGGCAAAAGGAGACAGAGAATCACTAGAAATGGCCTACAGAAAAGTATAAGAAGACGGATGCAGAGAAGACAAGTGACAAGAGTCAGGCTGGTTGAGAGCAGTTTAATTGGTGGAAGCCGAAGAGATGTGGAAACGATGGTGAGATCTTTCTCTCCTTGCGTCCACAGCGCCGGCCGACGGACCCAAATCCGATGACCGACTGATTGACTGCTGGAGATGGGCAGCTCTCAAGGCAAAGTTCTGTAATGCACTGACTGCATACACACTCAAGAGTCTGAGTGAATCACAGAACTTCACCTGGAGAGCCAGTTTCTCTCTCTTTCTAGGAGACACACACACACACGCACACACACACTCATACACTCACACACACCAGGACAGACCAGATGTTGCAGCCTGAAGACCCATATGGGCACCCTGAAATCAAAGAAAAACCAAAAACACATGGTTAAGAATCTGTGAAATTGTAAGTTTCGTGTGTGCTTTGTGTCAACAAACAAGTGTCTGAAGAGACACAGACAAAAATAATGACTTTCATTTATTTCTATTTAATTTGTGCATTGAAACTGAAACAGCTGTTCATACAATTATCTCTGAAAAGGTTACCTGTATGTATTTGGCCTCTTTCAATTAAAAAAACATTAAAATATTTAAAATATCAAGATTGATTGTTAGCAGGATCCTCCGTCACCCCAGAAGTATCATGCGCTGTGGTATTCGCGTAGCACTAGAGAACTCTACCGGTTACACCGGCGTGTTTATCGTTATCCCAACTCTAAACTAACACGTGTCAGACCTCAAGGTTGAGCCTGCGAGGTTAACAATTTGGGGGGGAGGCAGTCAGCCTATCCGTCAAGAAAAGGCTGACGTGTCTGTTTTCAGATTCAGTAATATTTCTATATGTGACTAGGTTAAAACACACTCAAAGTTACACACAATCGTTGGTTTAGACACACTGTTTATGACGACCATTACAGTGATGCAGTAGTTTGGGACTTAATTCATATGTAACTGTGCCTGCAGAAAATCACACAGTGATTGTCAGCATTCCAACTTCTTGCCCTTTAAAAACTTTTCAGTTAAATAAGTCCGCAGTAGACGAGGCAACATATACGAACCAAATTCCACTGGGCACAACTTACACTGAACAATTCACAACTTCCAGCCCTTAAAAATTAGATGGAACAATTCCCATTTGGCAGCATATGGTAGGTTTTACCTCTGTCGTACCTGTCTTCCTGTAGTACCGGTGACCGCGCGGTCTGTAGCCAGCTGCAGCCTGCGGCTTGGATTCGAAGGACCGGGGGGATCTGATTCGAGTCCGGGGCGCATTTAAGTTCGGTGCAGACGTGGTGAATTCTCGTCTTATCCTGTTGAATCGCTCTTGTCGGCCGTCCTCAGTGCTTCTGTGCAGAACTGGTGAGGTGCTACACACTGCTGCTCAAAGAATGTCGACGTGGAGCTGCCAACCGTGAACGCGTACTCGTGGACGCGCGCAGCAAAGAGAGAGGGAGAAAGAGAGAGAGAGAAGGCTCCCTTTGGTGCACAGATGGGGGCTCTGCGAGCTTGGTAAAGGTTGTGAGAGCCTCACGCTCTTGTCAGGTACCTGTCAGAATGCGGGTGGGAAATGCTTCCCGCGCCATGACGGCGCTTGATCAATCTGTGGTTGGCAAGACTTAAGTGGGTCCCGTCTGTGGAATCCAGTTTACGGGATCTATAGGAAATGTGAGAAGTGGTCGACTGACTGACTGCATGAAAAAGAGTTAGCCTATAACCAAGTGAAACTTTTGACACCGGTTCAGTCCAACTATGTAAAGTGAAGTGTTATGCCTGATTAAGTGTCTTTCCGATAGGCCTATAGGTCTGAATGCCCATTGCAGATGGAAAAGAAAATCATGGGGTCGCCAGGAAAGAAACCCATAAAACATTATAGGCCAAGCAATCGGGCACCATACTGTTTCAAATCCAGAAAAATGTGCCTTGAAACAGACCCCCTCATCCTGCTGAACATGTTGCATTATAGCCAAGCCTGAATTTAGAAATGTAGCCTAGTTGCTTCACTGTGATCATTGTGCAATAGAGGCGATTAATGAGACCTCAGTTCAACATTTTACTATCTGTTGGTTGATAAGTTCCAGATCACATGCCGCAGAGGAACAGCACATTTTAGAGCTCCAACACGAAGCTGTCAAGCCGAGAGGAAATATGCAAAGAATGGCCTACAATAATTTGGAAATCTGAACCACCCTCCTCGAAAAGAACTGTAACGCGTAACTAAGGGTCAACTAGCAGTAGCAACTATCCCTAACCAGAGGAGGCCCACTGTTAGTCAATTGATCTTAACTGCACGGGTGGCATCGAAATAACCAAATAATTTAAGTTGAAACAGGCTACATTTTTGTGAACAGTGTGAAATCCAAATATTTGACAGTATGGAATTATCACAACTCACCGACATCTGAATAAACTAAGATTAAGAGTGGAGTACCCTCGACAGCTGTCTTGTTGTATTTCACTGATTTGCCTTCACAATCTCACCAAAGGCCATCATCATCGTTGTGGCCATTGGTTGTTCCACTGCCTACCAGCAGAGGGCGCCGATTGTCTGTGATGTGACCTATTTAAACATGGGAGGCAGCAGCCAGCGGAGCCCAACACAAGGCTGAGACATTTTCTATTTTGGGAACCGAGAATAGAAAGAGATCTTTCCGGGTGCGATGTGTACTTTTAATAATGATAGGCACTTTCCATGTACATAATACAATATGAGGAGGATAACAGCAAGTGAAAAAAAAAAACAACCAAATAAAAGAATTACATCTGTTTACATCCAAGCATTTTTACAACAAAGAAGCGCTATGGTTGCCTTTGTGGGACTTCAGTGTATGGCATTCCGGGCGGGAGGAGGAGGAGGAGGAGGCGATGGAGCAGGCGGCGGCTGGAAAGGTTGAGGATATTTTGGAACGTTGTGCAGCGGGCCGAGCGGAACCTCAAGTGAGGGAGGGGCCTTTAGAAAAACGCGAGGAGCCTGACGATTGGTCAGACTCCTCGAAGAAGGTCTGCTCGATGCGCTTGCAGAAGGACAGCAGGTTGCTGTAGCTCTTGACCCGTTCGGCGAGCTCGTCGCTGGTCAGCCGGGTGGTCAGGATGGTGAAGATGTGACCGAAAACAAGAGCGTCCAACTCCGTGGGCCTGTGTGGCAGAGGGACAACAGTCATCAAAGGAGCATTAGGACCGGGTATGGAGTCATATCTGAGTGTGAGTGAGTGAGTGAGTGTGTGTGTGTGTGTGTGTGTGTGTGTGTGTGTGTGTGTGTGTGTGTGTGCGTGCATGTATATAGTGTGTGTGTATGTGTGTGTGTGTGTGTGTGTGTCTGTGTGTGTGTGTGTATTTGTGAGTGTGCGTGCGTGCGTGCGTCTCTTACTGTTTATTGAAGAAGTAGAGCTGGGTACCAAGTCTCTGTGAAAGTGCTTGACAACACTGACTCACATCCTCGTAAACCTGAAGACAGCACCAACATGGACCCGTCATTCAAATCACACATAGATCAGATTACCATCAACATACAGACATGACTTATGAACTATTAAAAACAAACCTGGGAATACACCACCACCCTTTCATCAACCTCATATATCACACCACTAAAGTTCTAAAGTTCGGTTCTGCAATGAAATGCTGACATGAGATCACTATTACAGCAGGACTGAACTAAGTTTAATCTTTCTTAATCTTTCTTTATTTGTCCAACGCTTTTATCCAAAGCGACTTCCTAATGTCAATGAACTGCGGGGCCGGACTCCTGGGAGCGGCTCAGGGTTAAGTGCCTTGCTCAAGGGCACAATGGTTGCAGCTGGGAACCCACAACTTTTCAGGCTACTGCATGCAAACCCAGCTCTTTATATACTACAATGCCATCATTCCGGAAGGGAATGAGATTCACTTGGAGGTACGAGGACCAGAGACTCACCTGCTCCAGACTCTTCCCTGCCCAGCCGATGGCGCTCATCTTCCGCCGCACCTCCCACTGCTTCTGATAGGCCAGGATGTGGCTCAGGGGCCAGGAGTAGGGATTGCTGTACCGCGGCCGAGAAATCTAACACACACACACACACACACACACACACAGTGACTCACTGACTTGTAAAGTCGTCTGTTTTACAGATGCTAGGAACGCCTTTTGTTCGCACCATGAACATAGACAACATGTATACATCATCAGCATTTATGGCTATGGCTATATTTGGCAGACAGTTTTGTCCAAAGCGATAAAAAACAACAATACAATAGTTCAATTTAACAGTAAACAGTTTAAAAAGTTGTTAAGACATTTCTATGCCTAAAGTTATAACAATGTTCAAAGTCATTATACATCACTAGCTATTTGCAAATCTGGTCTATGTGTGAATGGGTGTGTGTGTGTTAAAAATGTAGGATTGTGTGTGTGTGTGTGTGTTAAAAAAAGGATTCTGGCATAGCACCCTGCACACAACAGGCGGGGGCTGACAGCATGTTTATGGAAATAATCAAGCCAGCATCTGAAACCCTATTAGCAATGACACCAGTACATATGGACAGTTACCTCGGCTGCTGTTGTGTCATCACACCACTGGATATAAAGCTGGGGGAAAAAAACATCAACAAAGACATGGTCAGGCATAGGGGCATGTACTCTTGCTCCCAGCATTAGTCATGTCATCATAAACAACTGGCAATTAATGCTTTTTGGATTTGAAGGCATCCTGGAACACCAAATAAAATCTAAAAAAAAAAGAATGGTAAGTGTGCGGTGATTTAGATCCTTCACTTTTGGATTACACTTACCTGCCTCACCTGCACCTGTATCACTAAAGGCCTAAGCATAGGGACGCCTATGGACTGTCTTTCTTGAACAGTCCAGAGGCGGACATACCTGGTTCAGAAAGTGAAAGTCCTGCCACGTATTTGATCCAACCAATTTAGTAAACCAGCTCATCCTAATTAGCAGCCAGGCAGATCAGATAATTACTGATATCACCGGTGTTAAGTGCACAGGTAGAAAGAATGTATGGCAGGACTTTTACTTTCTGGAACAGGAGATGTCCGCCTCTGTTGAACACGAGGCTTCTTCTCTTCGTCTTTTTATATATCCTTCCTTCCTTCCTCGGTCCTCGTTCCCACTGATCTAGATAAAGAATGATGGGGCAGCAACAATGGGATAGTCTATCCAGTGTTCTTTATAGATCAGTGGGAACGAGCCGGAGGACCGAGGAAGGAAGGGGGTATAGATAAAAAGACAAATGAGAAGAGCCCATACAGTCCCTAGGACTCTTTCTCCCATAATAGGCAGAGCGGGTTCAGGTCCAGTTCAGTATGAGTGACCCTTACCTCCGCAGTAAGAAGCATGTTGTTCACCAGCTCCATATATGCCTTCATCTCAGCCCTCTGGACATCATCCAACCCCTCACTCAGGGAGAAGCCCTGCAGAGAGAGAGAGGGAGAGAGGGGAAGAGAGAGAGAACAGAGAGAGGAGAAGAAAGATAGAGCAGAGAGAGACAGAAAGAGAGCAGAAAGAGGGAGAAAATGGAGAGAGTGAGAGCAGAGAGGGGGAGAGAACAGAGAGAGAAAGCAGAGAGAATAGTCAGAGAAGGGAGAGAACCAAGAAATCAATGTCAACATAAACATCACAGTCTCTATTACAGTTTTGTTATGATATGATGCCCTACAGAGAGGGACAGAGCAGAACAAATATCACAGTCTCTGCTAAAGTTTTGTTACAAAAGTTGGGAATGGGTCAAGAGAAAGAATTAAACGCAACAGATAGATGTAGACTGCACTAAAGCCAGCAACCACGATCATCAGGTGCTACCTGTAAACATTTTTAATAGTTTGTTTATTCTCTTCTATTATTTTTTAAGCGAGGCAAGGCAAGGCAAGGCAAAGTCAGCGTGCTAGGCTAGCTCGCTAGCATTCCTGTTTAACAGAACCTCTCTTCTGATTATCAGCAGTATTAACACTCCTAAATTAGAACCCAGAAGAGAGGGATGAAATGAACAGAGGTGATATTCAGAGGAAAAGAAAGGGATGAGAGGAGAGAGTGATGCAACATGCGGGGGGTACGGAGAGGAAGAGAGCGGGTAGAGGAGACAGACAGACGGAGACAGCATCAGATAAACTCCACCATATGTCCTTTTACCTTTGCTTTGGTAAATTGGACAATAGGCCCCAGCTCAGACACCACCTGGTTTCCCACGTGGATGAAGGGGACTTTACCTACAGGAGAAAACAGCAGGGGGGAGGGGGGGGGGGGGGGGGGGGAGACACAGCACATGAGCCGTGGCATACTGGACCAGTTATACACCTCATCATAACACATGATGTGACATGGTGAGGCAACACAGTCCTATTGTGTGTTTAAAAAACACAGAGATAGTCTTGTGTCCCTCTAAATCATAAAACCTTAAGGCGTGTGTGTGTGTGTGTGTGTGTATGTATGTATAACAGCGAGAGAGCTAGAGAGAGAGAGAGAAAGAAAGAAAGAGTGGCAGAAAATGAGAGAGAAAGAGAGAAGGAGTAACAGTTCGCTCACAGCAGTACTGACCTGATGGGGACATGAACTCTGCATTAACACGACATGACACCCTCACGGGTAGACCACACATCTTCAGGTAGGCCTAACATAAAAACAAACTCAACTTATCAGAGAGCACGCACTGTATGGAAAACACTTTGCAATGCAATTGTTCATATAAAGTTACAGCTGAAGTGTGTAGATAGATAGATAGATACTTAATTGATCCCCAAGGGGAAATTCAAGGTCCCAGCAGCTTAAGACACCACACACAACATACACTACAATGTAAACAGGATGGGGAAAAAAGCAAACCAACAACTCAATCCTACCTGGACAGCCAGAGAAGAGGCATTGTCTGAGAGAAGGATCTGTTCATCTATAAACAAGCATACACCGATTACTGAGAAATATTTACAATGTATCAATTCTGAGACTTTTAGCATCTATGTGTTCTTACCATTGAGCGGCTGGTAAAGCGTCGCGCTCTCCGGCCACGGTTCTGCAGCTGTGAAGAACATTATTATATCAGCGGAGCTCACCCGGACGTGTATGTATGGTTACATAGCGTGACAGCAGATACATAGTGTACATGTATGTACAGCTGCGAATCGTTAGCTATACTGGGAGGGGGAAGACTGCGGAGCAATGATCTATAGGCTACGTCCTTCTGTAAGGCCGTGCTGTTACAAACAAGGACGGATTTGACTCTCGGGATTTGGGTTACTCAAGACTCCCGTGCATGCCGTTCTGATCTAGGGTAATGCAAAATACTCCTTACATTACTGATGTAATAAAGAAATACTATATGCAAAAAGAGACACATTTCTATATGATCTTGACCTTGACACTATTCTGTAAATGTTACATAAAAGAATTAATGAATGAGTTTACGTGTAATGTAGGCTAAACAGACAATCAGTGCAGACGTGTCACGACTGCTTGACAATGTAATTAATTGTCTGTATATTGAATAGCTTTGTAAACATGACCAGCTGCTTCCCTATGCACAACTAGTGTCCTCTATCCAGTGCTGTCAGACGGTTGCTGCTGAAGGGGATGGGCTTTTATCAATGGGGACACATTACAAACCAGCCTAGACACATGGCATGTAGGTTGTGAACGCACCATTACTGTAAAGGACATCATAGCAAATTCCTTTCAATGAATGGAGTTAAACTTGATACACAAACGTCAAAAACGTAAAACATTAGCCTTCCAACCTTCAGGCCCTGAAATGTCAATAACTCATCGTAGCTGCGCTAGTTAGCTTGCTAGATGGTTGCCATCTACTGAGGTTGCCCATTCTGGCTAGTCTGAAATTGGTAGAAGGCTAGACGCAGCTTGCTGGTTAGCCACCTTACCTGCTATTTGCCCAACGAAAGCCTCCGCTGCCAGGGACATGACAAAAGCTCTTCTCAAGCAAGACAGAAGAACAATTCAGGTATAGTATACAATGCAATGTCGTAACAGCTTTAGACACGGCTTTGAGCACAAGGGCATGCTCAAACAGGAGCCTGCTAGCTAATGCTAAGGAATATCTTCCTCAATATTACTGCGCATGTACAAAGAACAGCCAATCGCATTGTGGTAATTCAGGTCATCACCAACAAGCTTTTGCCTTCAGTCTGCCTTCTACAATCAATCTGATAAGTCTGATCTCTACTTGTTTACAAGTGGTTACGTCATTTGTGCACAGGCTTATCATTGATTTGAAATTAACAATAACAAAAGTTTATAAGAATTTTATTAGCTTTGCCACACATTACATATTTTCATTATTTACAATCACAGGATAGGGGTCTACTATTTAGATTATCAAAAGGGGGTAAAGAGAAAGTCTGAGGCTAAGTGTGCAACCAATGTTTTCATTATGGACATTTATTTTTCAGTATCCTCTTCTTCTGTTGCAGTTTTCTGTGTCTGAAACTTCTCCCAAGGGTGAGGAGTCTCCTGCCCCGGCATTATCTGTAGCCACACCTGGTAGAATCCACGGAAACCATCAATCTTCTCCAAGTAAATATTCTTGGATTTATACTGAGGGGAAAACGACAAGTTGAAAGGTATATGTAATTAAAATAGAGAGAACGTTTATGAGAGCATTAAGATGTATACTACAGTCATACTGACCTTGTCATAGTTTGGAGGATATTGAGCAGCAAACTCAAGCTGTCTAAGAATGACCTCATTTGGGGCAACCTGCTTCTCATGCATGGATGCCAGAATCTCCTTGAGGTAGACATAGTCTAGACGTCTGCTTGCTTGTCTGATAAGTGCACTGTAAACATGTGCATTGGGTGCAAGACGACAAGACTGCACCAGAAAAAATAAAAGATACATGATTAAATGAGAGAGCGGAGATGTTCCAGGAAAACAAGACATTAGAGAGTGAATGAATGGTTATTTCATGGTTATTTCACAGATTCTTCAACATTTAAACAATAATAAAGGAATTACTATTCATCCACTCTTGCTCTGGGTGTATTGCTTGCTGTTCAAATACAAGACATTCATACCACACATCACCAAATAAGGACAATTAAGATAGCCAGAGCTGAGCTCAGACAGCTCCTTGAATCAAACATCCTTGCTTTTACATTCTGTCCTTCTCCTTTTCTGTCACTGGGTCAATGAAATGACCAGTGGCTGTCAGGAGAAGTGTTCATTTAGGCTCCTCTTAGACCACAGCTGCCATATCTGGGCAGCAGGGACCTCTGTGAAGCCATACGAGTTGAGGAAATCATGGGGCAGACTACATTTCCCATCACCCATCATATAATAATCGTACCTCCATGTCAGAGAGCAACTGTAGTCCTGCATGTTTTGTGTTGCAAGCCAAAGCCACGTTACAGAAGGACTTCACATCTGGAAGTAGCTTCCTATTGGACATCATCTCCAGGGTGGCCTGACAGCAGAGGACACAGAGACAGGAAACAAAAGAGACAAATTGATTGAACAGAGACAACCGTTGAGATTACAAGAGATCAACAGAAACAAGAGTCAAGAAGACAGAGTGTGTAACTGCTGAGATAAAGAGTGTTAAAGTACAAGTCCCAAAGCCACGGTGGTATATAATTCCATCACCGGTGAAACAACAGGTACCCAAAGGGGTCAGAATGGTATGGCTCTGACCTTTGCCCCCTTCAGGTCGCCAGTCATAGCTGCCCTTCTGATCAGCGTGTTGAAGAAGGGGACGTCGGGCTTGATCTTGTTTTCATTGGCCACTGAGAGGAGAGCCTGGACTGCCTGGTCGCCTGGCTCCACAACGTCAGCCAGCAGAGTAAGAGTCTTCAGGGTGGGTTGCAAACCCTGCTCGGCCATCTTGCCAAGAAAACCCTCCATGCTGCCAATCAGTGCCAGCCTATCAGACGCAGAGCTCACGGTTCCCAGAGATAGGTTGTCAGAGCGCAATGTGGCTGGATCCAGGAGGTTTGGTGGGGAGAAAGCTGATGAACCAGGTGAGTGGATGGACATACCGCTGTCGTAAACCTGAAGTGCACTTTGACTGTCTGTAGTCTGTTGTCTGTCTGTTACGTTCGCTCTTTGGGCTTCTTGTGTGTGTGAGTGTTTCTTCTCTGTTCTGCCTTTTTCAGTCGACTCTATGCTCTCTGTGTCTGTCTGCTGTGAGCGTGTATCCGCAAACAACTGACTTTCAAAGGCATCGATATCCAGAGGTCTGGGCCGAGAGCTCTCCTTGATTTTGGCTCTGCGGTCCCTCGTCCCTGCCCCGAGTGTGAGAGGGGAGGTATTCTGTTTCTTTAAAAGTAACTTGGAGGCCAGGGCAACATCTCCAATTCCACAGTCCCGTGTGGCACGTAGTAAAATGTTGTAGTTGTGAGTGTCCGGCTTTATACCCATCTTTAACATCTGGTGCCAAACCTGAAAGGGAAAATTATTCCTTGTAAATTCAGCCAGTCATCATACAACGTCTGTCTTTGTAGTGTAGGTGTATACTGTATGCAGTTTGTGAATGATCTGTATAAACCCGCAGACGAGATGACTGCGTATTACCTGCAGTGCAAGTCTGAATCCATCAGTCTTGTCTTTTACACAGCTCATCAGCAAGCATTGAAATGTTTCTTGTGTTATGGGATGACCACACGCCAGCATATCCTACACACACATAGGTAGATAGATAAATAGATAGAAAGATACAAACAGAGGGAGAGAGAGAGATTAATTTGTATTTGCACAGTTGAAGATACTTCTCTACAGACAGACAATTATTCATCTTCATTCAACTTCATTCAGCTTTACTAAAATATTCCATATTTGGCAATATTATGTATATGTATATGTGTGAGGGTAAAATGATATGTGGCCTTGATCTATACCCGGAAGACACGAAGAGCGCTTTGGAGGTCAGCAGTGAGAGCCATTGTCTTCAGCAAAGCACGGTGGGAAATAGGGTTGAGCGGAATGTTCTTCCTGCGCAGCTCTTGCTCCAGTTTCAGAGCCTGCTCCAACGCAGACTGTTTCCATGGTGACTCCGCACAAGCATTGAAGAGGGCAGTGTAAGTGGCTTCTGTTGGCTCGAGGCCCCGTTTCTTCATCTGAGCAGGACACAGAACAATCACATCAAACTCATTTCACATCCATCACAATGTAACATATTAGCAACATGTCAGAAACATGAGGACAGCATCACATCAAGAGGAATGGTCAGTGCACAAATGACAATTTCAGAACAAACAGTGGGGTGGGAGAACTGTCTCTTTTGATCAAGGGCATGAATGTGTATGTCTGTACAATACATGTATGAGTATCGTACATCTTGATAGAGCTTGAAGGCCTTCTTGACGTAGCCAACCCGACCGCAGCCTCCTATCAGCACCGTGTAGTTAAACTCCTCAGGTTGAAGTCTCTCTCCTTGTAACATCTCTGTTTCGAACATGTCCAATGCTTCAGGCAGCTACATGAGACAGAAAGAATGGGGCAAAGGTCAAGATGTACATCTATATCTAAATAGAATAGCTCTAAACTGCTCCAGGGGAAAACTACGCATTCTAAATAGCAGTCCTCATTCTTTGAAACAACTGGTTTACCTTGTCCTCCTTGATGAGTTTCTTGCACTGAAGAAAGTACCAGTTTGGTGTGTTAGTCTGTCCCGTCCTAGATCTAAATTTAGGCCGCCGTTTTTCGTCCTCTCCTTCGGTGTACCGTAGATCCACGTAATGGGGTGAGGACTTTTTGAATGTGGTTCTCTTAGTGTACTCGGGCGAATAGTCACCAAATGCATGATCGGGTTTAGAGACCTCAGAGTTTTGCTCAGTCTCACGGATGTTCCTGGTGGATTCACTCACATCGGTCCTCTGTCGGGGCTTTCGACGGGGAGTGTGCAGTACTGACGCCGCAAACTGTCTATGCTGTTGGTCTATGGGTCTGAGTCTGACTGGACAAACAGAACTCGAACCCAATGCATTTGATGTCAGCACTGACCGCCACGGGACTGTGACACTATACTGTACACAGTAATGCTGAACACAGAGGTCCGCGATACAAAAGCGTGCCCTAACACACGGGTGAGATAAAAGCCTCAACATTATGAAGACCGTGCAGTACAATTATAACATGATCACACAAAAATAACTCATTTCAATTGTTAAATGAGGCAGACAACTGATGCATACAGTACTCGTGTGGACAGATGCTTTCCTCGACGCATGTCAAGGTTCCAGCAAGACATATCGAATCAATCGCCGATAAATATATAATGGGGTTGGTTATAACTTCTGGCACACATCTATTGTGTGGTATGATACTGTAAATATCAACGAGGCTTTAATATTAACCTATCACTCCAAAATAGAAAGTGTTGTAATATAAATGGGCACAGACGAACAGTGCTCTGTGATCTATTGCTTTACGAGAAGCTTCCGGGAAATATACGTCACTTCCCGAGGAGAATAGCTCGTCAAATTTAGAGTCTTTCTGTCGTTGGAGAAAAACAGTTCAAAGAATGTACGCTTGGTGGTGGGACTGTCACCGTTGAAGTCGTTTGGATCTGAATTGAACAAAGGGTAACTAAACTGATTTCGTGATGTGTTCATCTTAGACATTTCAGCTATGTACGACGTCTCTGTAAGATTTCATACAGACTGTTGAAGGTTCTTTTGGTATCGTAGCCATAGTCGTCCATCAATGCAATTACAGTGCAGTTGATGATGCCTGACTGTAAACACACGCTAGTAACGTTAGTAGTTGTATGCTGTAAAGTTGGTCAGTGAATTATCTCTAATATGTTTCCAGTCTTTGTTGAGATCAAGATGATGTCGTTTATTAGCTATAACCGTTTTAACCTGTTTGCTAGGTTAAGTGACTTGCTGTAACTTGCTAGCGTTAACGTTAATCAGACTTTGACCACTCCTTTGTCACGTTGTCGTTCAGGCTATCGATGTTTACGTTAACAGAAGAACATGTATAGTTGCTACACGTTGTCAAAAGCAAAATCGTCTTTTCAGGCGAGGATTTCTCTCCGTTTCTCCCGGACAAAGAAGGGCTCTACGTGGGCAGGGCAGTTTTTTAGCAATGGGAGCTGTTCTTTCCCGGTGGAAGGTACCATTTCATTCTTGTGTTGATACTAAATGGTACCGTATGGCATGCCTGAGTTGTGGAATACATGGAATGTGGCCAGCGTATGTATGTGACAACGCTAACACTCATATCTTTATCAGGCAAAGCCTTCCACAGTGGAGCTTTTGGAAAGCTTGGACAAGGTAGGCTGGCATCTCAAATGGCATTTCACCAAAGCTCTCTGTCACTTTTTCTTCCCTCAACCCACTCATATTCTTTATCCCACACATTCATAATCCTATCTGTTTGTTTATATATTTTGTCCTTGTTTCACACTCTTCCTGTCTGTGTGAGCATAGGACTGACAGCCGCATGTGTCCCTCTGTAAAGTATTTTGGCTGACCTTAACTAGCCTCACTGGCACTGTCACAACTCTGACACCAGAACTGGAGAGCTGGACTTCTGTCAAACTGCCATCTGTAGTGCTAACTCCCAGCCCAACAGCGGCATACATCCAGCCTAGCCTGAGTGAATCCAGATGAACCAGATTTGCAAACCGGTTCGGCTGAGTTAGCCCAGGCTAGATCCAGCCCTGATCTGACACGGATGCATGCCAGATCTAGGCCAGAACTGATCAGCTGCCCCAGTTGCATATGATCAAGTCTTTTGATAGCTAAATCCTGTTAAACCCACTTATGCTTCCTAGATCACAGTCGTTCATCACGTGCCATTGATTTAATCAATGATGAGTGAGAGTTCACACTGAAATGACCGTTAATCATTTGAAGGGGTTATCATCACTAGTAATGCCACATTGTTTTATGAGTGAATATCCAAAAGGCCTAAAGTGGTCTTTAGTGTCTCTGTCCTCAAGCATGGTGTCCTCCAACATCACTGTATGTTGGTATGTATCTGTCTGCGAGTGTATGAAACACAAATGACCTTTCAGTGTGTGTGTGTGTGTATTGTTCATCAGGACATCAATGACCTTGAGGAGTTTCGGGCAAAGAACCAGCGGCTGCAGAAGTTGTGGGTGGGCCGCCTGCTGTTCTACTCGTCCATGCTCTACCTGTTCACCTGCCTGTGCGTCTACTTCTGCTACCTGCCCGACGAGTGGGGCGCTCGCATCGTCATGGCGCTGCCGCTGCTGTTCTTCCCCGTGCTGTGAGTGCCCTCCTGTCTGCCCGTCTGATAACCATTTGTTTTGATCTATTGTTGTTGTTTTTTTCTATCTTTGTCTGGTTTCTCCTTTTTCTTGATATTGTAATTGCTCTATCTGTTTAAAAGCTGCCTATGGGCAAGTGTTGCGAATTAGCACCTGTGGTAAAACACTCAAACAATGCATCTGGTTAGTCCATTGTAATTGCTACGTCCATATCAAATAAACATTAATAATAATAATGGTGCCAGCCTGGCGCCACTGGCATTGATGGCTTTAGTCACTAAAAGAAGACTTCAATGGGAATCTTCTTTGGAGATATCTTTTATTATATGATGAGGCTTAATGTATGAACAGGAAATTGGCAGACTATGTGTCTTTGCCATCTACTGTAGTTCCATTGGCTGAAGGTTCTTTTGGTCTTTTTTGGTACCTTTCATAATTTCTGGCTCCACTAGTTACTTATTATAAGTTTGACCATTGTAACAACAAAATCAGTAGGTCAGCCAAGCTAGGAATTGGAGCAATTGCAGTCTTTGTTGACCGTTGCAGCCTTTGTTGATCTTTGGAAAAGATTTTGAGTCTTTCTGTTCAATTTATGTTCTTGGCAATTTCATACAAGTTAACCCTTTTTTGTGTGCGGCTGTCTCCCCCCACCCTAGAGTGTGGTTCTTGAGGAAACTCCTTATCTTCTTGTTTTCCAAACGAACTGAGAGAAACAGTAGGTCCTTTTCCTTAAACTCTCGTGCCAAATCCCCTTAGCATTCTTGCTCTCATAAATGCAACTCAGATAATACTCTTGACTCTTGACTTTAACTGCTCTTAAAACCCAAACATAATGCTTGCTGTGCTTCTATTTTTACAGATGACAAACTAGAAGACTTGAAAGTAGAAAAAAAGAAGATAGTAAGTGTCCTTCAGAATGCTACTAGCACAGCACTCTTCTCATGGCTGCTGTTACTTTAACCTGCGCTAAAAGTAGTGCATTGTCTGCAGATGCCTCTTCATCTCATCCTCGCGATGCCCTATTTTATTAGCAGCGGGCTCCCTTGTCTCCCTGTCTCTCTCTACCTCAGTCCCACCATGACCTCGTTTCACCGAGGCACAGTTAGGCAGTGCTGCCAATGCTAACATTAACACACACACACACAAGCACGCACACACCAACACCTCAGGAGATACACACCCACACACCCCTCAGGAGACCCCCCCTCCCACACACACACACACACTCACACACTCACACACACCTCAGGAGATACGATACCCCCCCCCCCCCCCCCCCCCCCCCACCACACACACACACACACACACACACACACACACTCACACACATACACACACCTCAGAAGATGCACACACATGCACATGCACAGATACATATACAACCATGCACACATACACACACCAACATAATGTGTTCATACATAAATGCTTACTGTATGGTCAGTGTGTCTATGCATGCAATATACTGTATTGTATAGTGTTTGGTAATGCAAGGTATAGATGTATGCGTGATGTGACTTGACTTTTATAAGTATGTTTCTTGTGTTTTCTTTATACAAGTTCTGATTTGAATTCATTGTTTCTCAGTTAGAGGAGGTCATGGAGAAGGAAACATACAAAAATGCCAAACTGATCTTAGAGAGATTTGACCCAGACGCAAAGAAGAAAGCCGTGAGTGTGCTCCGTTCAAAACTTTGGGAAGACTTTCATTTTCAGTATTAAGGATGGCTTAGAAAGAAACTCCTGTTGTTGTTGTTGATGTGTGAAATTGTTCCGTTTTGCCCCCTCAGGAAGCGGAATCCACTCCCTCGGGATCTCATATGACTCCAAGACCAGGTCAGTTAGTCCAGACATTCCCCACTCTAGCATCGGTCATTCCCCACTCTAACATCGGTCATTCCTTTATCTTTCATCTACATTGCTTAATTTAGATGTCCATCTAGTCATCTGACAGATCCAATAGATTTAATTTTCTTTTCATCTGTAATTTATTGTGTATTATATGTCACATGTTTTCTTCGTAAGTCATAAATAAGTCATGTTTTGGTGTGTAAAACTTTCTCTCTCTCCCTTTCCCCCTGTCCTGTTTCCAGATCTCCGTCGGCGTAACGTTCCCATGGGGACACCGATGCCAGGGCAACGTCCCGGCCCGCCCCTGGGCGTCACGCCCGCTGGTACCCCCATGATGCCCCGCGCTGCCCCAGGTGGGCCCCCCGAGGCGGGCGCGAGCACGAGCGCTGCCACCCCCCTGAGGAGGAGCCCCACCCCCTACAGTCCGCACATGGGGCCAGGTTAGCCCACCCGCCCCGCACCTCCCTGCCACCAGGGGGCGAAACCAGCGGGGCGGCCACAGGGCCCCAGTCCGCCCTGCCACACCCGCTGGCTCAAACCACTGCTCCTAGGTTTGGCATTAGGTCAGGCAGTGTCACTTCCATGAGCTGTAGACAACGCCCCATCACAGGAACACAGTAGCTGCTCAGGTGTCCTGTTTGGCTTAGCCTCATGTCAGACTTTTTTCATATTAAACTATGTTATTCCCTTAGGTAAGACGAGTTGATACATACCTCTCTCGTCTCAATGCGTGCATTCTGGCGCGCGGCGCCACTTTGCTAGCACTTAGCTTAGCTTAGTTTTCCCTATTTAAATGCATCAATAATTCAGTTTCTGTAACAGACATACAATAAGAGTGACAAACACTACAGTTATGAAACTTGGTCGCAGCCAGTCAGTAGTTGTAGTAGTAACAGCAGCAGTATTGGTGCTGCTAGTGGTGATCGTTCCTCTTTGTTGACCTAGCCACAGTGGTGCTTGAAGCTCAGGGCAGTTAAGCAAGCAGGGAGCTGAGGGCTGAAGTAAAGGCTTCTCTTTATTACACTCTTGTAGGTATGGAAGTTAATCCGACAAGCTTCTTATAGGGGATCAGATGCATTCTTGTGTAGCATAATAAATCAGATATTCCACTGGTGGAGTCAGCAGCTGATCATGTAGAAAGACTGATGCAGTAAACTTTATGTTTCAGGTTCTCTTAAAACGCACTCCCAATTGTCTCCTAAATCAGCTGATCATGTAGAAAGACTGATGCAGTAAACTTTATGTTTCAGGTTAAAACGCACTCCCAATTGTCTCCTAAATGCAGTTAAGGTCTCGCAAGCCTCCATCTCTGTCATTGTGTCCTGTGTTTGTATACACCGTGTGTGCGTGTGTGTGTGTGTGTGTGTGTGTGTGTGTGTGTGTCTTGTGCATGCTTAATGTGTGAATGTTTTGGTAGGGTGGTGATGACATGCAGTGACCAGTCTTATCCTTTCATTCTGAGTACGTAGTGTTTAATACTTGATTGCTTGTTTTGTGTGTGTGTGTGTGTGCATGTTTGTGCCTGCCTATGACAGTTGGCCATCAACCCCCTGGTCCTCAGTTGGTACGTCCCATCCTGCCCAGGGAGAGGGGGCCAGTGGACCGTGTCATTGAGTATCTGGTGGGGGACGGACCTCAGAACAGGTGGATATTTCATCATCATTTACTCCCTGTGTGCCAGAAATGCACGCCAGACTTGATACTCTCACACACACACACACACACACACACACACACGCACTGCTAGTGAGAGTCAGATCATATCCGAGGTCTTGAGTGGAGCCTTAATCCCACATTCAGAACAAATGATCATTAAGGGCATTTGGCAAAACTGAAAGTCATTTTTCTCATCCCCTTTGGAAGGATTATGTATGCGTGAGTGTTATTTGAAATTTGGTGTTGGCTGAGTGATGTGATGTAATGAGATCTAAACGCCAAATGCCTGTCATTTACTAGGGTGTTCTTTTCTATGCCTGCTGTCCTTGGAATGCTCCTTGGTGATTAATCACAGAAAAAAAATGATTTGAACTGAATTCTTCTCAGCTCTCTCTCTCTCTCTCTTGCTCTCTCTCTCTCTCTCTCTCTCTCGCTCATTACACAAACATACACACTGCCTCTCTCTCGCTCACACATACACCCTCTCTTTCTCTCTCTCTCTCTCTCTCTCTCTCTCTCTCTCTGTGTGTGTTGAGCAACAGCTTGTGGCTATATAATGAACTAACCCATCTTTTGCTCCCCTCTTGTCCTCAGGTACGCGCTCATCTGCCAGCAGTGTTTCTCCCATAACGGCATGGCCCTCAAGGAGGAGTTTGAGTTTGTCGGTGAGATGGGATATTCCAACACACCTTGGCTCATCACACACACACACACACACACACACACACACACACACAGTATTGTCAGTTCCATACCTCCTATTCATGTGACTTATTGTGCATCTATCATTAGTCTCCAAGTACAAAAAATCTTTTTTGCAAAATTTCTTCATCTATGAGGTTAATACATGGGGACAGTTAATATGGTATCGTATCAATATGGTGTTGTTTCTTTTAACTCGCATAAAACACTGTCCTGCGGCTTATACACAATGCGGCTTATATGCGGGAAATTAAAAAGCACATTCTTGTGTTCACACACATACAAACACATACTAACTCACCCACTCATGCAGTTTGTCACACACACTGACACATACACACTTGCATACGTAACACGCCTCTTACGCTTACACAAAATCTGCACACCCTGTCACGATGACCTGATCACCAGGGTCCAGTGCTCCATTGTGTTATGACACTGTTAATGTCATCCATCCACCAGCAGGTGGCGCTGACTGATCTTCCTGTCCTCTCTCTCTCTCTCTCTCTCTCTCTCTCTCTCTCTCTCTCTCTCTCTCTCTCTCTCTCTCTCTCTCTCTCCAGCCTACAGGTGCGCGTACTGTTATTTCCTGAACCCTGCGCGTAAGACGCGGCCCCAGGCACCCCGACTCCCCGAGTTCAGCTTCGAGAGGCGGCTGCGCTCGGGCTCGCCCGCCCCGGAGTCCTCGGAGGCGCGGGACAGCGCGGAGGACAGCGACGCGGGCACAGGTGGGCACACTGTTGAAGTTGGCGCCAGCGCCATGTCCGCCATGGTGTCGTTTAGAGACAGGAAGCTCGTTGTCGTGATCGCCTCGAGACACTACAGGTTTTCTCAGCCTACTGTGTGCCGTCACTGTGCTTCATTCCATCAGACATAAACATAAAGAAATTAGACACACAAGAAAAAAGACACACACTGTCCTCACACACGCTCACTGTTATGACAAATTAGACACATAGAATAAAAAACATATTGTTTTCATACACACTCATAGATAGATAGATAGATAGATACTTTATTGATCCCCAAGGGGAAATTCAAGATTCATGCACAGATTGGACCAGTTAGACACACAACACAGAAACACACTGTCCTCACACTCACTCTGTCCTCACACACACGGTTTGGACATTTTGGATGGTGTGTGTAGACCTGTTGGAGAGGTGGGTCGTCAATCCGTCATGTTATTCATTCATCTGTGATCATTCGTCCTGCTGAGCATCATGTGACCTCTAAACCTCAACACGTTCCTCATTCGTTTCATTTGCAGTTGTTTGTCATCAAGTTTTGCCATGAAATCATAAGTTGTTCATTGTAGTTCATTGTAATCCATTGTGTGTGTGTGTATATGTGTATTTGTGTTGATCCACACTTCTGGACATCCTCCCTGCTCTGTTCCAGAGGGTCAACATGGACAAACGGTATTGTGTTGATGTGCCTTTCCGTGTGCTGTGTGTGCGCGTGTGTGTGTGTGTGTTGTAGAGAGGATAGGTGATACTGGAGGTGTTGCGTCGGGTAGTTCCTCTCCCCCGACTTCAGCAGCTGCTCCATGGAATAAAGTACACAGTTTCAGCAGTGCCCCAAACTCAGGTGTCCAGGAGTGCGTGCGCACACACACACACACACACACACACACACACACACACACATATACTGTCTATACTCTACATATGACCCACACATCTTAACATGAACATTCCAATATGCACTCACTCATACTCTCTCTCTCTCTCTCACACACACACACACACACAGCCACAGACACCCTCTCAAATGCATCCTCTCAATGATCTCCAACCCTTACACACTCAAACCAACAAACCAAAAACAAATGATACACTTCTACTAATCACACTCTTCTTTATACACATTTTCTGGTTAATCAAACAGATCCCTTTCCTTTCACCTGTTGCATTATTAATCAGCCTTCATGAAAACAAATTTTAAATTCACTTCTCAATATAATATCATACTCCTTTTGAAATCAGTTATGACCAACTGTGTGTGTGTGTGTGTGTGTGTGTGTGTGTGTGTGTGTGTGCAAATGATTGATAAGTGCTTATGATTCTGCCAAGGCTAACACAAGAAGTCAGTTTTGTACCGGTCAGATACGGGTCAGAGTGACATGTAATTTTCACTAATCATGCTGTTTAATCAAATACCCTTACGAAAACCTATTGTCAATCAAAACAGATGCACACAAAACGTACTCACACACAGACTCACACTTACACTCATATACACACACACACACACACTTATGCTCATATAGACACACACACCACACACACTCACACTCACACTGACATACGCGCATGCACACGCAAACACACACACACACACACACACACTCACACACACACAAAAAGATTTGTGAATTCATAAACTCTCAAGCATGAGTTGGACCTCTTTTCTCACTGGAAAAAAAATACTCTATCTTTGTTTGCAAACATGGATATGAAAGGCAGTTAGCTTGGGTAATTCATAAACGCCGTTGCATTGTGGCTTTGGGTTCTCGTTTCCAACTAATCAGATTGTGTGTGTTCGTTAATCTGGTGTGGAATGGCTGCCTAATCTCCGACTCTGATTCGCCTCATTGTTGACACAGTCGTGTGTGCGCAGTAACACACAAGACACATTATCGCAGTGTATGTCTGTAAAATAAAAATCCATGTTTCATTCTGAACAGGCGAGCCAGAGGGCGACCTGGCCTCAGATCAGCACAATACGGCTGAGGCGACGCCCACTCAGGACGTGATGGAGGAAGAGGAGGAGTCAGATGTACCTGTTTCACGACGTAGCCCCTCCCCCGTGTCACAAGAGGACACTGAAGTGGGCGGAGCAAGGAGCAGGAGGCAGGAAGTGGAGGATTCGGAGTGATATCAGTTGATTTTTGCGATTTTAATAAATCATGACGGTCGTCTTCTCAGACGGATGTGCGCGCTCTGGTAGATTGTTGGACAGATTTGGTTATGGGTTAAAAAGATGACAGGGTTTTACTTCCTTTTTGTTTCCCTCATGTTTACATGATTTAAGGTTTCTTTTATTTGCACTGCATAGGGCTGCAACTAGCATGGAATCATTCTAGTTTAAGTTAAGAGGGTAGGAGTTTACATATTTTGGATGATCAAAAGAATGCGAAGTAACTGTCTTTCAGTGAGTCTTTGCCAATATTTTTTATATATGATTTGCCATATTTATTTATTAGTTCAAAAGTGTTAAAGATGTTCAAATTAACAAATTGTCTTTGTGTCCATTTGAGATGCTAGTTTTTGTGCCTTTTCTGTCGGAGAACATGTTATGTCAGCTCTTAACTGAGAGGGGTTGGAAAAGTGGCAAACTCATGTCCATGAGAAGGGTCGCTTTGTCCTCTAAAACTGGCAGCTCCTTATATGTGCGGATTGACAGTCTGTGTTCGTATGATTTTTGCCACTCCTAAGACAGTGCTATCTCGTTTAAAAGACCTCATTTTAGCTTTTATGCCTAGGATGGGGTCACTACTGCTACAGTGTTTTAGAAAATGTGCACTATGATTAACTGATAAGTTATTACTTTTTGCTCTGTATATGTTGTTGTTATTGTATGCAGTCGTATGGGTCGTCTGCAGAGTTGTGCATTCTGGATGCCACATGTCGGTATGTCAGCTTTTGCTGAGTGTTTATGCATGGCATGGCACGCCAAATAAACTTTGTAACTTCACACAACTATTTGTTGTGCCTCACTTCAATCTTTTAAAGCATCAATAGAGAGATTCAGTGGTGCAAGTTTAGCCAAATATCTGCTTCATCCGTAGGCTTCAACCCTCTGGTTTAACTGGCCAGACATGTAAGTGCATTCATGCGGCGGGGAAGTGGGAAGGTTCCCGCTTCTAAACTCCCCATTTCCGATGTGAGAACGTTCACATGTTGATTGACGTCAAAACATTCTCCTGGGAGCTCTCCTAAAGCCTCCACCTCAAACTGGGAAGTTCCCATTTCAGGTGTGACGTGCACCCCCCTAAACTCTAGAATTCTCCCACTTCCCAGTTGCTCATGAACGCACCAATACACCTGATCTGCAACGGTCACCTTGACCTTTGACCCTGTGACCTTGAGTGCTGAGGCTGGTGAATGCTTGTCGCTCCTCAACTGCCTGTTGATAAGACCTTATAAGATGAATTTGTTGTGCGGAAATGGACTGGGAATGATGGCTAAGGCTATGGTATAATGTCATGTGTTTAGAAAACGAGGAAGAGGAATGTGCATGTACACCAGAGTAGAAGTGCTGGCCAGGAGGTTATCAAGTTAAAGACACAGTAGCTGCTCACTTCGATCTCTTTATATAATTATTCATGGCCAACGTTGTGGCAAAACAGCCTTTATCAAGGTGTCAGATGTTATCTACAATGTCCACTCTGATAAATAATCAAAGGTCTCACATTACTGTGAAAAGGTTTAAAGTGCAAATCGTGAAGCTTTGTTTTTATTTAATTATGAGATGTCCCCTAGTGTAGCCTCTGTTTGAGAGTTTTGATTCGCTTTGCTGGTGAGCTTTGTAGGAAATACTAAACTTTGGCCATACAACTTCACAGTACACTACGCCTTGCAGAGTTCAGCAGGCTTATAATGATGGTAGGCCATTTGTTGCCATGTATTGCCAGCTCCCCCTACAGGTCTTCACTAAAATTCGCTATTGGTCAAATGTACAGTCTGTACTCTTTACCATAGCTCAGATTGCTGGCAGATTGCTGGCAAATATCTTGACATTAAACCAAACAATGACTATAGTAATTCACATTCATAATATATTTACAAGCATAAGAATGTCTATAGATTGTCTGTTGCCTTAATCCTACAAGAACTGGTTCCTTTTTCAAAGATGTCATGCAGTAATACAAGCACATTAACCTTTGGCTGAGTAACAAAGTATTTAAGTTAGGAATAGTGGTAGTGGACGCCGTCCACTTTAAATAAACTTCCACAGGAGTGACCTTCACTTGCGTCGATGCCGTCATCCGGGATTTGTGCGGCGTCTCCTCTTAAATAAGAGTTCACGCATGCGTAGCAGTTCCTCAGCGGTTCGACCTCTGCAGCCGGTAAGTGAAGGGGAATGAAATGGAGAGCCCGGGGAAAGAATATTATAATCGTCTTTCATCTGTTTAGTAGGAAATGTTAAAACTTTATGACAGTCGGCAGTTTATATGTGTCCTGCGGTCTTTCATATTGTGCACTAATTATTTAGCACAGGAATCATTATTTTGACGTTTATATTCCATTGACCTTAACTGTCCGTTCTTTCCAGAGACAAACCCAGGTTATCCCGTTAGGTTGAGTCTAACGATCAACGAAACCAACTAAAATGTATGCCTGTGCAAAGTTCGTCTCTACGCCTGCACTGGTGAGTCTTTTTCGCTTCTTTCTTAAATTGTCCTGGTGTCGCTAGCAAGCCTGAGCTAACGTTAGCTAACAAGCAAATTCTCCTGACTGAAATGGAACATCTCCTCAGCTAACCAGCTTGCTAGCTTCCCAATGTTCGCTAACGCTAGTCGTCTGACAAGGCCTGTAGGCTTTCATTTTGTTACATCTCAGTGTAGAGGAACATTAGTGTCGTTGCACACTAAATTGTCAAATACAACCTAGGGTTTCCGGCGCCGCAGCATGCATGCGTAGGTGCAGTATTTTGTGTTCAAGCGGCCTTTTTTTGCTGGAGGCAATACCGATGAAAGTCTTTCGCCTGACAAGAGTCGCTCTGACAGTTGGCTAACGTTAACCGCTAGCTAGGTGATAGTGTCTGGAGTGACTATTCAAGGTCATTTAAAAACCCTGAAGTAACACCAGTGTACTGTAGTACACCTGCAAGGACTTGGAGATGTCAACTGGTTGATTTTAGGGGTGCTTCTCTTTCAATCTTATTTTAATGGTCGTTTGTGGAAATACTGCTTTGTGAATGAACTTGGCTACGGGTGCCCTCCGTATGCCAAGCTAGGACATTCAATGGCCGTTGCCAATGGGCTAACTAGCTGAGCTGCTCATACGAAACAGTTTTTTTTTCCTGATGTCAGTTTGATATTGGCCACTTTAACCATTTTGTCACCCATATCTTTAGTATGGAGTTTAAAATGTCTTGTATTCCACCGGCTAACTAATGTACGCTAACGTGCTAATGTATAGCTAACTGGTAACTTGTATTAGGGTCCGCCCACCTTTTCCAGCGTGCATTCAACTAAATAGGGTACAGTACATCTCGTACTTATCTGAAGGACAAGAAGTTCTCGTTTATTTAATTTGTATATTTTCCCTGTTTTACTTGTGTTAAAATTGCATTGTGCCAAATGCCTATGGAAGACTATGATTTAATCCCAACTTGCCCTTCATTTGCCTTCTCATTGTCTGCTCACTGATTTGTCTGTGTAATCCTAGGTCCGTGTTGGATCAAGGGCCCTATACAGACCTCTCTCTGCCTCAGTGATCTCCAGGCCAGATGCAAGAACAGGAGAGGTGAGCAGAACTGGACATTGGTTTTGGCTTTGATGGGGGCTCTTTTGCCTGATTGATTTTGAAGTCCCGTTCCATCTGTTATTGGAAATGCTCTGCTGTCTACACCACATCTGCTACTTCAGCTCAATTACTTAGTGTGTTTGTGTGTCGAGGCCCAGTAGCTTATTACTTCCATAACCTTTCATCCCTCGAGCAGAGGTTAAGTGAAAGTTTGCCCATCATAGTTTCATAAAGGGCAGTTTGTGAAGGTTGTGTTTATATTTTGTGTCTGTTTTGCTGTCCCCTCCCTAGGCTAGCTCAGCCCTTGTCCCACAGAGCCCCATGTCCCAGGTCGCACTGCGGGGCTTCCAGACTAGCTCGGTGAGCCGAGACATCGACACCGCCGCCAAGTTCATTGGTGCCGGAGCTGCCACCGTTGGAGTGGCCGGATCCGGAGCTGGAATCGGGACTGTGTTCGGCAGCCTCATCATCGGTTATGCCAGGTGAGCAAGGACACCTGGAGCCTGGTCTTCACCTGGGCTCTGTTGAAGCCTCTACTGAGGGAAAGATACCTGAAAGTCCAGACTTTTTAAGCCAAAGCTTAATTGTAGTATTCAAACAAATATTAATTCAAAGTTTTATCTCCTGAGCTTGTTGCATGGTGTGAATTACACCTTTGTGTAAGTCACAACAATTATAGCATCGCATCATGTGCAGGAGGAAATTTGAAAGGAAAAAGTCATCCATTTGATATCTGGTGACTGTCCTGATCGGACATTATCAGTCTACAGAGAGGTGTGGATAAGTGCAGTATGAAAAGTGTTGCCATTAACGAGACACAGCACTATGAACTCTATGCTCCTTGTGCTCATGTTGGAAGATTGTGTTCCAACAGTACAAGCACTATGGGCCTCATGGTCAGGTAGCACAAATGTCTGCACTGCTCTGCAAGTCACTTAGGCGATTCTGCCTTGGCAGGAATGATTGAAACTTGGAGGGAGTTTGCTCATGCAGTGTAAAAGTAAGCCTGTAGAAAAAAAACAAGCTACACACGTTTGTACAACACATTTGATGTGGAATTTAACAATAAGTCATCAAATTAAAAGAATTTAAAATTAAAGCGACTATCTGAAACTAAAGGTTTAAACCATTTCAGAGGTGCATCATGAAATGAGTCTGTGTGGCAGGTGTATGCTCTGTGTTCTGAGTTTCTGTTATAATATTCATAATCAGAACATCACACTCCCTTTGATGCCCTTATCAAGAAGCAAGCTGTGTTCTGTCCCTTTTGTAATTTGCCTATGTCCACACACATCAAGGGCACCTTCCCACTGCATTGATTATTGCCTGGCCTGGTCTAGGAGAAGCTCAATAGAGATTTCCATTAAGGAAAAAGGTTAAAGTCTGGAACCAGGCTTAATAGTTATGGGGTTTAGCCACTTTTGTCCAAAGCGACATCAGTAACAATACAATAGTTACATTTAATAGTGGACAATTTAAAAGTTAGTTATACTACATTACGCAGAATAGCAATAATAAACAACCATGCCCAAAATAAAAGTTGAGGTTGATGTTAAATGTTAAATTCAATCAATAGCCAAATAACTAAATACTATAATATACAAACCATACTGCATAACAATACATGCGTAGCAACCTGACCTCAAGAGGGTAAAAGGTCCAGAATATGTGTACTTGTCTTAAAATGCATAAAAAGAGGTCTTCAAAAGGTGTCTTGTTTAGCATGTAGAAGGACTCTTAGGCTAGCTGGGAGTGCATCACCATGAGGTCCTATGGCTTGACATTGCTGCTGAAAGGGTAATGAGAGGCTAACGTGTGTGTGTGTGTGTGTGTGTGTTTGTTCATTCCTCAGGAACCCCTCTCTGAAGCAGCAGCTCTTCTCCTATGCTATCCTGGGATTCGCCCTGTCTGAGGCCATGGGTCTCTTCTGTCTGATGGTGGCTTTCCTCATCCTGTTCGCCATGTAAAGTCCCCATCCGCCGTCCTCCCGCTCCTGCCGAGAAGACACGTCACCACCGATTTTACTCTGGCTACCAAAAGCGTTCTGTGTTGGTGTCATGACTGTACATTTTCCAAGTTTTTGTTGAAGGTTGACAATATGAAAACAAACATGTATTGTAAAAATGTAACCAATTACAGAATTAAAAATACATGTATTTCACTATTTAAACAGTATGCATTTTAATTTTTTGTATCTCTGCGTTCCATCCACCGCCTTAAAAAGGGAAGGTTGGTCTTGAACAAGGTGATTTATCTGAACTCAAACATTCTGCCGTTAAATATAAATATATCCGAAGCTGCCGTGTTTTGTGCGTTTGGATTGATCGTCCCTTGAGTAGTTGAACTGCCAGTGCCAGTAAGCCGCTTGGCATCCATCTCCAGATGCTTTTGTATTATATCACAATAAAACTAGTATTTCAGTAATGGTGCTAAAACACTAATCTGTGGTGTAGTGTATTAATTCATAACTGTACTCTGAAGGTTAAGGTTATCGTATCAAATGCATGTGAGCTTGCATGGTGCATGGTTTAGGGTGAGGCATATTGCTTGGAGTAAGCAGATGTGTTTTGTGTTTTGTTTTGTTAAAGCACGAGTTTGGCGTGAAATCGCTGGGCAAATGGATGCAAAGTGCTGGGGATTTGCTTGTCATGCGAAATATTAGTGTTTTGAGACCTGTAGGCACAAGAGGTAGTTAATACCACAGGCATTTGTCAAATTAGAGTGGAAATATGAGTGATGCCTGAAGCAATCCACACGATGCACAGACAAGTTTAGTTCAGGTTACTACACACCGAGTCTGCATGGAGGCTGAAATTGCACAACTGACACAACCTTTGTATCCTTCGCAAAATACGTGTGCAAGTTTATTGTTATGTATACTCCTAGGAATTATCAGTAATTATCTTGCAGTAAAATTAGGTGAGAACATGTAAGGCATTATTGATTCATAATTGCTTTAAGCTCCAACACTTCAGAGTGTGAGTTTGGTCATGGACTAGGTTTAAAGTAAACCTTAATAACAAAGTTAGATTTGCTACACATCTCCCAACCCCAGAAAACCCTCAAGGATTAGCCCTAGTTAACACCAGAGCTACATCTATTTGGCATTTGTGTACTGATTTGACTGATATCAACAAGATGACCACAGATGCCATGGTTTTATTAGTCTGCTAGCCCCTTATACAAGATTTCATAAGCAGTCCTTTCTGGCCTAGCTGATGATTGATTGGTAGGGCTTCTGAACGTGTTTGCTGTCTGTGTTACACATTATGTAAAATTGTGGTACAGAGATGAGCATTCCTATCCTATGGCTGCAGAGCTAACATGGTTTCCTCTGGCACAGGCTGAGTCATGGCAGACGTTTTAAGAAGTGCTACTTATGACCAGCAGGTGTCGCTTTGTGGTAAGAGAACCCAAGAGATAACTACTACACTCTCAAAAGGATGTGTTGGAAATAACACGTTGATGTGTTTAGGTACAAGGACAACACAAATTGTGTTATTTTCAACACAAGTTGTGTTATTTTTAAACATATATTGTGTGACATCAAAAGCAATGTGTTGGAAACAACACAAACTGTGTTGTCCTTACCTAAATACATCATCAATGTTATTTCCAACACATCCTTTTTGAGAGGGTATATTAGAACCCCCTCTCTCTGTGTTGCATCCGCTATGTATCTGTTTTTGTGTTTCATTAGTTTCCCATGCAGACTAATGTCTTATGATCTCCCTCTCTACTCCTCTATATAGGGGGCTGGTGGTGTCAGACCCGGGTGGTTTCGAGGTAAAACAATTTGGACCTTGTGTTCCCAGATCATGCACGGGGTCCAGTGCATGTCTGAAAAAGACGGGTAAACCCAGCCCGATCTGCTGGCTATTGGATTTTGCCCTGCAGCACAGGCTGGAAACCTGCATTTGAACTATGCCCATTGATCATGCTTAGCCAGACTAATGTTCAATCTCAAAAGATTGTTGTTAGTCTGGTGAACCAGGCTGTCTGAAAGGGACTTCTGTGTCTACCTCTCTGACCCTCTCTGTGTCTGGCTTCATCCTCCTGCAGCAAGCAAACACTCTAAGCCTATCAAACATTCGATCAGCCTCCTCCAGCATCCTCTCCTTCCACTGGTTGGATGAACAAACAAATATCACAAATATGTGATGCGATCTAGGAAAACCCTTCACATGTTCACTCAAAAATCATTGATTTTTGCTCCATTTCAATCCTCTCAAGATTGATACCGTCCATAACATTCTGGACACTGTCCCCTAGCAAAATCCTGGATACATGCTCTCAAAAGACGGTATCAGAATTACAAGTTGGTAAAATTGCACCATGTGAAGGGTTTTCCCAGATCGTATCACATATTAGGCTAATCTTAAATACAGTATTTAAGCAAATAAATGAAAGACAAGTCAGCCACAGCAGCCTGACACACTGACCTCTTATCAAACATCAGAGTGCTCCGCCACCAGCATCCACCACGTCCATTGTTGCCCTGCATGTAGTGTAACCACCTCTTGGGTCACTTCATCTGTTTCAGACAAGCTCGCACAGCTTGCATTAAAAAGGGGCTTCTGACTCCGTCTACATCTCTGCAGATACAAACTCATCAGAATGTGCCCTGGCACAGACCCCAACTGCCAATAATGCTTAAATGCTACTGCCACTTACCCCGTGTTTCTCATGCCAATCAATTGCCCCCTTTTGGTCCCCAATATTCAATACACTTTCACAGTTGTGTGGCCATTTTTGGTGTTGTCCCAGAAGAGTTACTCCTCCCAGACGGTCAGTCACAAGCTGACCTTTGCATTGCTTCTTGCCTGCTGGCTCCTGTGGAAGTGGAAGGACAGAATCCCAGCATCACATGGCCAATGGGTTAAGAAAGTCACGGCACACCTTAAGAGGCTCTTCCCAGAAATACTATACAGGAAGAAGACGCAGGGCTACTTAAACTATAGTGGTAAAGGGTGCAGCCACTGGGTGACACTAACACTAACATGGGTGACCACATATACACTTTTAATAGTGAAATGCTGCCAGTACACTGTAAGTTAATGACAATTCATTATCCTAATAATTTGTGGATTAAACAAAACTGTTGAGTGGTATGGGTCCAAATGCTCTTATACTGTCGGATGGCAGAAGAGTGAGGAGGTTGTAACTATTACTGGGGTCAGAGAGGATCTACTTAGTCATTGTCCTGCAGCGCTGGCAGTACAGGTCCTGGATGGGTAGTATTGGTCCTTGTTATGCGCTGAGCTGACCTCGCCAAAGCTTGGCGGTTACGGGCAGTGCTGTTGCCAGACTGCTGTGATGTTCAATAGTACAGCAGTTGAAGTTGGTCAGCATACTGTCGGCGTCCCTACCAAACCTCCACGACCACCAAAGAAAGAAGTCTTGCTGCGTTTGTGACTTCAGTTCACCCATGAGGTGGGACAAGCAGATCCTCACTGATGTTGACCCCAAGGAATCTGAAGGAGCTGATTTCCTCCACGGCTGTGCCCCTGGTGTGAATTTTGTGAATAAAATGTGTGTTTTGACTCATGAAGCCAGTGCACTATGGTTGGAGAGGAACAGATGTTGTAGATGTTATATCTGTACGTGTAGATGTTATTTCTGTAACATGTTGATGTCAGACGTTATCTCCGACATGTTGATACTTTGACATTTCGTGTATAAATCATGTAAAAAGGTCTATGCCTTGAGTTAATTTCAGAAAGGAATCACATTCATCTGGGGTAAGGACATGGGACACCCCAAACCAGATGGTCCAGAAGTCAGAGATAGTTCGGAGCTTATCTCATTAGAGAGCTCACTGATGTGTACATAATATCCAGTTTGAGGACCCTATGTATTTCTCTCTCCCCATTCTGTGGTTAACAGGGCTATTAGGCTACACTCTTAGAAAAAAGATGCTACCAAAAAACATGCTTCATATATCGCACCCCTAAACCAATTTGAATGGTCCATCAAAGAAACCCTGATGGGTTCTTTAAAGCCGGTTCTATATGGCACCCTTAGCTTTTGAGTTTGTGTTGGATATTTTAGTCACTGTGGATTGTGACTTTTGAAGATCTCTTTAGAATGAAGCCAAATAATTCTCTCTTTTTTTTTTTAATGCAATAGACTTTGAACAGGTTCTAGACTCATTTGGACTGAATGTCATTTTAGATGAGTCAGATTTCAGACACACACATGGCTTTTTGCGCTCAGGGCGAGAGGGCGCAGGCAGACAGCGCACAGGTGCAGTGACAAATGCATGCGGTAAAGTTTGAGTCATGCTGTGGCGCGCGCCAGTTGTCCATCCCAGTACATGCCGTCAGTGCTGAACATTTTCGGCTACCAAATTTCAGGCGTCACGTGACAGGGCTGATCTGAAGCTGCGGGTAGGAAGTGTGTGTAGACGCGAAAGATTCCTTGTGGCGTGTGCAGTGCCCGCGTCTGGATGAAGAAGCGCATTTCGTGAATGGATGCATTTTATCGCAGGAATGGATTGCTCCCGAGTGCTCTGCCAGGTCCTGTGCGCTTTCCTTTTGGCATTTGCTGGTGAGTTGGTCAAATAACTTTGTGTATGTCAGATAAATTAATCAGCTTTAATGGATGAAAATCAGGGCACAAAAACGGTGTGTTTGCCATTCCAGGTTGTATGTTTGGGATTCTTCTTTCTTGTTCTATCTTGTTCTGTTAAAACAGAAGCTTCTCTGAGGTTCTCCAAAAGTAGCCAACCGTGTGCTATAAAAGTTGGCCAAAGTGAATTAATATTATTACTGACCATCTATTTGTAGATTGCTAACAAATAAAGCTGAGGCTAAAGTTTGTGAAACTGTTTCGAGAATTTGCGGCATGCGGTTTGATTGACAGGTGCATGTGCGCGCCGCTGAGAGTGCTATTTCTAAGCAGGCCGAGACCAGGGCCGAATGCGGGTGAGTGCGTGTCGGGACTTAACACAAGTAATAGCCTACCTGTCAGCCTAACACCTGCGTTTCTGTCAGACCCAACACTGACTGCATTTTTATGGATCACACAATATCATCGCCTGAGCTGTTAAATCTCACCGCTCGACCTCGTTCATATAGATCACTGCGAAATCTGGGTTATCGGATAACCGCCGAGACGCTGGGGGGACGGTTTCAGTGACACCCGAAGCTCCAGTAGCCATCTCCAACCGGAAATAGCACATCGTTTAGGCTACAACATCTTATCGTTGAACTATTTCACCTGCTCACTATACGAGTGATGAGCTCAAAACATCATAAGGTCAAGGCAAAATAATTTGCAAAGTTATTAGAAAAGATTACATGTTTGTTTAAAGCGTGCTTTACAGCCAGTTAGTGGCATTACAAGTGATCCAGAAGTGGGAATTTCTGTTGGGTGTCTTATATGAGCAGTGAGCACTGAAATCTCACATCTCACCTGATGGGATGGTCAACTGTGCAGTCTGTGCGTCTGTTTATGTGCATATTTGTTTATTTAAAAGTGTGTGTGTGTGTGTGTGTGTGTGTGTGTGTGTGTGTTCATTCAACAGTTTGTGTGTATATGTTTGTTTATGTGCATGTGTGTGTGTGTGTGTCTGTATGTGTGTACTTGTTTATTTAAATCTCTTGGCTCAGTGTGTATTTATGACTGGTCCAGGACTTTTTTTTTAGTTGGATAGATCAAATGATTGCACTAATACGCAAGGTCAGCTTTTTTAGAACAACCTGTCTCGGCTTCTCATCAGATGCTGATACATGACTCTGTGTGTGTGTGTGTGTGTGTGTGTGTGTGTGTGTGTGTGTGTGTGTGTGTGTGCGCGCGCGCGTGCGTGTGTGTGCGTGTGTGCACACACACTCATGATGCAAGCTTGAGTGTGCTTGTGTGCGCGCATGCTGTGTGTGTGTGTGTGTTCAAGTTTGAGTCTGTTTGTGTGCGTGTGTTTGTGTGTGTGCAAGTTTGAGTGTGTGTGTGTGTGTGTGTGTGTTTGAGTCTGTGTGTTTGTGTCAGTGACAGTGTCTTTACATGACTTCACATTGTTTGTGCAGTTGCAAAATTCCATCAGGAGGCACTGTTTATTCTGAGGATTCTTTACACACACACACACACACACACACACACACACACACACACACACACACACACCACACACACACACACACACCACACACACATTACTGGCCCATCCATCTTGAAATCTCTGCAGTGCCAGTTTCAAAACAAAAGGACTGAGACAGCGGAACAGCTGATCAGAAGCACACACACACACACACACACACACACACACACACAGACACACACACTCTCTCTCTCTCTCTGCACTGATTGTTCGTTCACCAAAGGCCCCTGTGCTGTTTTCAGGTCAGGGCCTGTGTTCTAGTGATGAGACGCGTCTGGTGAAGGAGATCTTCACCAACTACAACAAGGTGGTTCGGCCGGTCAACCATTTCAAAGACTCTGTGGTGGTGACCGTGGGGCTGCAGCTCATTCAGCTCATCAGCGTGGTGAGAGACTGACCTCAACCTCTCTACTCTTCTCTTCTCTTCTCCACTCTGCTCTTCTCTTCTCTACTCTTCTCCACTCTGCTCTTCTCTTCTCTACTCTTCTCCACTCTGCTCTGATCTACTCTACTCTTCTCCACTCTGCTCTTCTCTTCTCTACTCTTCTCCACTCTGCTCTGATCTACTCTACTCTTCTCCACTCTGCTCTACTCTACTCTTCTCCTCTCCACTCTGCTCTTCTCTTCTCTACTCTTCTCCACTCTGCTCTTCTCTTCTCTTCTCTACTCTGCTCTTCTCCTCTCTGCTCTTCTCCACTCTTCTCCACTCTTCTCTGCTCTGCTCTTCTCCACTCTGCTCTTCTCTTCTCTACTCTTCTCCACTCTGCTCTCTTCTCCACTCTTCTCTACTCTTCTCCACTCTGCTCTGCTCTACTCTGCTCTGCTCTACTCTTCTCCACTCTACTCTTCTCTATACTCTATGTTTATCTTCTTTTGTTCTGTTCTCTTCTCCACTCTTCTACTTTTCTCCTCTTCTCTTCTCCACTCTCCTCTTCTCTTCTTTTTTGTTTTCTTTTGTTTTCTTCTCTTCTCTTGTCTTCTCACTTTTATGTTCTCTTCTCTTTTATCTTCTTCTCTTTTCTTTTCTTTTGTTGTTCTCTGTTCTTCCCTTGTCTTGTCTTTTTCTCTTCTTTTCTCTCCTCTCCTCGTCTCTTCTCTTCTTCTGTTCTTCTCATCTTCTCCTCTTTTGTTCTCATCTCTTCTTTCCTATCTTCTCTTCTTCTGTCGCCTTCTCTCCTTTACTCTCCTCCTCTATTCTCCTTACCGCACCTCGCCTCTCTTGTCCTCTTCTCTCCTCTTCTCTCCTTCTTCTTTCTTATCCCTTCTTCCTGACCTCAGTGGTAAATTCTCTTGTCTGTTTCCCCTCAGGATGAAGTGAATCAGATTGTCACCAGTAATGTGCGACTGAAGCAGGTAAGGGTGTCTTTCCTGTTATTCCTTGGCCTGTGGTATGGTTAGGATAATAGCCTATGCAGTATAATGCATTAGCTTGAAACCAAAGTGTCCTCATGAATAATTGAAATGACCACAGGTGAAGAAAATGGGAGTAATGTCTGATCTCCGTAGTAGTCACTCTCTGGGTGACCGCACTCTCATGAGCCCTTCTGAGCAGAAGACTGCCACCTGCTGGCCACTATGAGACTAGTTCTCAATGGCAACTGTAGGGATGTCTTGTTCGGGGATTTGAACCCTGTTGCATGTGGTTCTTGTAGCGCTGGAAGGACGTCAATCTGCAGTGGAACCCTGATGACTATGGCGGCATTAAGAAAATACGCATTCCCTCCACGGACATCTGGAGGCCAGACCTGGTACTCTACAACAAGTAAGTGTGTGTGTGTGTGTGTGTGTGTGTGTGCGCGAACAGAGGGCATGTTTTAGGAGGTGCTGTCCTGTCTGTCCATTATATACAATTTCTTATCTGAAAATGTTATAGATCACATAGAAACTAATGTTGTATATCTGTATGTGTTCTGTCATGCATATGTGTGTGTGTATGTATGTGTCTCTCTGAGTGTGTATCTGTGTGTTTGTGTGTGTGTGTGTGTGTGTGTGTGTGTGTGTGTGTGTGTGTGTGTGTGTGTGTGTGTGTGTGTGTGTGTGTGTGCATGTATGTGTCTCTCTGTGTGTGTGTCTCTCTGGCTGTGTGTGTGTGCGTGTGTGTGTGTGTGTGTGTATCTCTGTGTGTGTGTGTGTGTGTGTGTGTGTGTGTGTGGCAGTGCAGACGGTGACTTTGCCATCGTTCACGAGACGAAGGCTCTGTTGGAGCACACGGGCATGGTGACGTGGAACCCGCCGGCCATCTTTAAGAGCTACTGTGAGATCATCGTGCTCCACTTCCCCTTCGACCTGCAGAACTGCAGCATGAAGCTCGGCACTTGGACCTACGACGGCAACCTGGTCGTCATCAACCCGGTAAACACACACACACGCGTGTACGCACACACACACACACACACACACACACACACACAAACAAAGGCCCTGTCCCCTCTCTTTCTTAGCCTGACATCGTTATGTCTTTCTGTGATCACAGTGTGTGTGTGTGTGTGTGTGTGTGTGTGTGTGTGTGTGTTTTAGGATAGTGACCATCCTGACCTCAATAACTTCATGAAGTGTGTGTGTGTGTGTGTGTGTGTGTGTTATAGGATAGTGACCGGCCAGACCTGAGTAACTTCATGGAGAGCGGCGAGTGGGTGATGAAGGACTATCGTAACTGGAAGCACTGGGTCTACTACGCCTGTTGCCCGGATACGCCCTACCTGGACATCACCTACCACTTCCTGATGCTGAGACTGCCCCTCTACTTCATCGTCAACGTCATCATCCCCTGCATGCTCTTCTCCTTCCTCACAGGCCTGGTGTTCTACCTGCCAACAGATTCAGGTAACACACAAATGTGTGTGTGTGTGTGTGTGTGTGTGTGTGTGTGTGCACTGAATCCCTGATTGTCACAGTGTCCGAGTTTGGAGCTGCTAGGGTAGGCCTAAGTGAGAGGCATTATAATGGTATCTGTGAGATGGAGAAGAGGGCAGAGTTAAGTGACGTGCTGTGTGTGTGTGTGTGTGTGTGTGTGTGTGTGTGTGTGTGTGTGTGTGTGCGCGCACGCGCGGGTGAGAAGATGACCCTGAGCATCTCCGTACTGCTGTCTTTCACAATGTTCCTGCTGTGTGTGTGTGTGTGTGTGTGTGTGTGTGTGTGTGTGTGTGTGTGTGTGTGTTCAGGTGAGAAGATGACCCTGAGCATCTCGGTCCTGCTGTCTCTCACAATGTTCCTGCTGCGTGTGTGTGTGTGTGTGTGTGTGTGTGTGTGTGTGTGTGCGCGCGTGCAGGTCCCTGAGCATCTCCGTCCTGCTGTCTCTCACAATGTTCCTGCTGTGTGTGTGTGTGTGTGTGTGTGTGTGTGTTCAGGTGTGAAGATGACCCTGAGCATCTCCGTCCTGCTGTCCCTCACCGTGTTCCTGCTGTGTGTGTGTGTGTGTGTGTGTGTGTGTGTGTGTGTGTGTGTGTGTGTGTGTGTGTGTGTGTTCAGGTGAGAAGATGACCCTGAGCATCTCGGTCCTGCTGTCTCTCACAATGTTCCTGCTGTGTGTGTGTGTGTGTGTGTGTGTGTGTGTGTGTGTGTGTTCAGGTGAGAAGATGACCCTGAGCTTCTCCGTCCTGCTGTCTCTCACAATGTTCCTGCTGTGTGTGTGTGTGTGTGTGTGTGTTTGTGTGTGTGTGTGTACGCGCGAGCAGGTGAGAAGATGACCCTGAGCATCTCCGTCCTGCTGTCCCTCACCGTGTTCCTGCTGTGTGTGTGTGTGTTCAGGTGAGAAGATGACCCTGAGCATCTCCGTCCTGCTGTCTCTCACAATGTTCCTGCTGTGTGTGTGTGTGTGTGTGTGTGTGTGTGTGTGTGTGTGTACGCAGGTGAGAAGATGACCCTGAGCATCTCCGTCCTGCTGTCCCTCACCGTGTTCCTGCTGGTCATCGTGGAGCTCATCCCGTCCACCTCCAGCGCCGTGCCGCTCATCGGGAAGTACATGCTCTTCACCATGGTCTTCGTCATCGCCTCCATCATCATCACCGTCATCGTCATCAACACACACCACCGCTCCCCCAGCACACACACCATGCCCCAGTGGGTCCGCACGGTAAGGGAGTGTGTGAAAGAGGGAGGGGCAGAGAGAGTGGGGGTGTGGATGTCTGTACTGTATGTGTGTGTGCGTGTGTGGGGGGAGAGAGTATGATGTATGATTTATTATTTTTTGTTAACCGGACTGCTGATTTCAACTTTTACAACTGTTGGTTATTTTATTTTATTTCTTATTTCTTATTCTCATTTTACCTAAATGTGATCTTCCGCCCTCCTTCAGCATTTTGAGATTCCCTGGGAATAAAGTGCATTACAAATATTATTATTAGTAGATAGAGAGAGGGGGATGGGGGATGATAGAAAGAGGAAGTGTTAGAGAGTCTTACACTTCCTTAAAACGCCTTTCCCCTTTTGTCCACTGATTATTAGATGTTTGCATAGAAATTGCATGTGAATAGCTCAGTGCATGTTTGAATTTTTGTTGTGTGCACACTGTTCAGGATTCATTCATTACTCTACACTGCCACCTGCTGGTCAGCTAAAGCACCGCCAGTGGCATTCTCCATCCACTCAAGCCAGTTGCTATTGCAGCCAGGCCATCACGAGAAGTCCAGCTCCTAAAGTTGACCGCCAAGTTGAATACACACCAGCTGAACTTTGTGTGTGTAGAGATAACAAGAACAACAAATAAGTTTGTAGATAACTTTAAACCCCTCTTTGTCCAAAAGCATACGTGTAGCTCTGCCTTTCAATGCCATTGCCACAGCTGGCTGCGAAGTCTATTTAGCAAATGATGTTATTGCGCTCTCTCATACCATAATTGTTAGATCATGCCTTTGAGACAGGACAGAAATAGAGACTCTGTCATAGTTTAAACTGTGGAATATCCTATTGAAACAGCAGGGAGAATTCATTTGTGCTTCAAACGGGTCTTTTTTTTATGTGCACACAGTTTTTATTGGGTGACTAATGAATTTTGATCTGGTCTAACTTCATGGCGATAAAACAGAAGCTAATGTCAGCAGCTCTCTTTTTATGTGCTCACAGCTGTGTGTTTGTGCATGTGTGTGTGTGTGTGTGTGTGTGTGTGTGACATGTGAGTGTACATGTTTGTGTGTACGAGTGTGAGTGTGCATGGTCATGTGTGTGTGTGCATGTAGCCTATGTATGTATGTGCGCGTGTGTGTGTGTGTATGTGTGTGTGTGTGCATGCATGTATTAGCTTCTGACACTGTTGATCTTTATCCCATCAGCACCATTTTCCACCTCATGTACTTCACCAAGTGCCTGTGAAAGAAGTGTGTGTGTGTGTGTGTGTGTGTTCTCTACTCCAGATCTTCATTGACAACATTCCCAACCTGATGTACTTCTCCATCCTGATGTGTGTGTGTGTGTGTGTGTGTGTGTGTGTGTGTGTGTGTGTGTGTGTTCTCTCCTCCAGATCTTCATTGACACCATTCCCCACCTGATGTACTTCTCTACCATGAAGCGTCCGTCTGAGGAACGCCGGGAGAAGCAGATCTTCCAGAATGACATTGACATCTCGGAAATCTCCGGAAAGCCAGGGCCTGCTTTCATGACCTTCCAGTCACCCGTCATCAAGAATCCGGACGTCCGGAGTGCCATCGACGGCGTCAAGTACATCGCTGAGACTATGAAGAGTGACGAGGAGTCCAACAATGTAATGCCAGTGTTTTTCTCTTCATGTAGCAGCCACTTCAACACTTTCATATGATGTTTAGAATTCAACAAAATGCCTTAAAAGTTATTTTTTAAAGTTTGAAAAGCTATTCACAACAAAAAGGATAACTATAGCGATAGCGGCAAACATTATCGTTCTAGCTACGAATGCTGACGTCCACACATAAACTATGTCAACATGAGGAACAATGTCATTGGGAATCATGTTCAGAGTGATTTTTGAGAACGTTGAAAAGCTGACAGCCAATCAGAACCCATCAAATTTTAGCCATCACATTCATCAACACAAAGAGAGACTTTCCTTATCGTTGGTCAGTGTGGACGTTTGTATCATTACAGTGCATGAAAATGCACTGTACTGTTCTTCCAAGGCTTCTTCTTCTTATTAGAGTGCATGAAAATGCACTCTACTGTTATCCGACATCTTCTTATTAGAGTGCATGCAAATGCACTCTACTGTTATCCGACATCTTCTTATTATTTTCGGCGATATTCTTCTAACGCTTTTTGTGCGTTCAATTCAGCTTCAACCGTTCGACGTAGAGACTTCATTCAAACTGCGCTGCGTAGGTCTTACTTAGGTGACTTCAGCTATGTAAATTTCATCTTTGAAAACTTTATCGTTTATTTTATATGAATTTTTAAAAACATTTTTTCTCCCATAGACTTAACATTGGATTATGACATCACAATGAAGTCGTTAAGCAATTAGAATCTTAAGCCAGGTGTTCAAAGCCACCTGGCAGCAACTCTCTGTCTCAGGCTTTCTGGCTCTCTTAAGAGTACATATCCTGTTCAACTGTTTCCTCTACCCACAACTGTTTCAAAATAAAAGTCCTCACCATTTTTGCATTTTCATGCACTCGTAATTTCCTTGGAATTACATCTCTAGTTATCGATATTATTATTCTTCTTCTAACGCTTTTTGTGCGTTCAATTCAGCTTCAACCGTTCAACGTAGAAACTTCATTCAAACTGCGCTGCGTAGGTCTTACTTAGGTGACTTCAGCTATGTAATTTTCAACTTTGTAACTTTTATACTTTTTGAACTATTAAATAAAAACTATTACAATTTCCCCATAGACTTAACATTGGATTATGACATCATAGTAGGGCAATTAGAATATTATGCCAGGTGGCCAGCCCCACCTGCAGCAGCTCTGTCTCTCTCAGGCTTTAAGCATACAATCTCTCTGTGAAGACTACATATCCTGTAAACTGTTTCCTCTGTCCACAACTGTTTCAAAATAAAAGTCCTCACTGCAATAATACACTATTAAATCATTTAACCATTATAACTACTCAACTCTTTAACTGTTCAACCATTCCAACTGTCAGTTATCTTCAACTATGCCTCCAGTCAACTACATGAAACCTCCCTGTACCTAGCAACCAACATAGCAACCATTAAAATGAAGCATTTATGACAGTTTCCATAGTAACCAACATCATATACTGCAGTAACTTCTTTATTCCTGATAGTGGCCACCATGGATACCCTAGCAACAAATGTTTCAAAATAAAAGTCCTCACTAGCAAGTTAGCATGGTTAGCATTGTTAGCATAGTTAACATTTTTAACATAACTGCTTGAAATCATTAGCTAATTTAGCTAGTCAACCTGGTTAGCATTGTTAGCATAGTTAGCATTTTTAGCATAACTGCTAGAAATCATCAACTAAGTTAGCTAATCAACCTGGTTAGCATTGGTTAACATATCTACATGATTTATCTGTACATTTTTGCATTTTCATGCACTCGTAATTTCCCTGGAATTACATTCTCTAGTTACAGTGCATGAAAATGCACTGTACTGTTCTTCCTAGGCTTCTTCTTCTTCTTATTATTATTCCGCTTACCAAATTCATTTTTTCTATTCAGCTTGAACCGTTTAACCTAGAAACTTCATTCAAACGTTGTAACGTAGGTCTTCAATAGGGGCATGCTGCTAAGTATTTTTCAACTTTGTAACTTTTATACTTTTTAAACTATAAATTAAAAACTATTAAAAATTTCCCCATAGACTTAACATTGGCCTCTATGACATCACAGTCGGGTCTTTAAGCAATTAGAATCTTATGCCAGGTGGCCAGCCCCACCTGCAGCAGCCCTCTCTCTCTCAGGCTTTAAGCATACAACTCTCTGTGAAGACTACATATCCTGTTAACCTGTTTCGTCTTTCCACAACCGTTTCAAAATAAAAGTCCTCACTGCAATAATACACTATTAAATCATTTAACCATTGAAACTACTCAACTATTTAACTGTTCAACCATTCCAACTGTCAGTTATCATCAACTATGCCTCCAGTCAACTACATGAGACCTCCATGTACCTGGCAACCAACATAGCAACCATCAAAATTAAGCGTTTATGACCGTTTCCATAGCAACCAACATGATTTTACTACAGTAACTTCTTTATTCCTGATAGTGGCAGCCATGGATACCCTATCAACAAATGTTTCAAAATAAAAGTCCTCAGTAGCAAGTTAGCTAGTTAGCATGGTTAGCATAGTTAGCATCGTTAGCATTTTTAGCATAGCTGCTAGAAATTATTAGCTAAGTTAGCTAATCAACCTAGTTAGCATTGCTAACCTAGTGAGCATTGTTAGCATTTTTAGCATAACTGCTAGAAATGATTAGCTAAGTTAGCTAATCAACCTGGTTGGCATTGTTAGCATAGTTAGCATTTTTAGCATAACTGCTAGAAATGATTAGCTAAGTTAGCTAATCAACCTGGTTGGCATTGTTAGCATAGTTGACATTGTTAACGTAGTTAGCATTTTTAACATAACTGCTAGAAATGATTAGCTAAGTTAGCTAAGTTAGCTAAGTTAGCTAATCAACCTGGTTAGCATAGTTAGCATATTTAGCATAGTTAGCATTTTTAGCATAACTGATAGAAATCATTAGCTAGGTTAGCCAATCAACCTGGTTAACATTGCTAGCATAGTTAGCATTGTTAGCATAGTTAACATTTTTAACATTTTTGTTAGAAATCATTAGTTAAGTTAGCTGATCAACCTGGTTAGCATTGTTAACATAGTTAGTATTGTTAAAATTTTTACCATAACTGTTAGAAATCATTAGCTTAGTAAACCAATCAACCTGGTTATCATTGTTAACATTTTAACATACCTTTTAGAAATCATTAGTTAAGTTACAACTGGAATGTTTAACCTTTAAACTGTCTACCTTCACACATTAAAGGGATAATCCGGAGTGAAATGCACTTTAGATCAATTTTTCGGACTATTGGGAGTACATACGTTGAGTTGACACCAAAATCATGTCATTCGGATGTATTTTGAGAAAGTTCGCGCTCACCGTTTTTAGCCAAAACTCGTTAGCCTGGAAGTGACCGGGGCGTGTCCTTTCGCCGCTACAAAACGCTATTTTTATACCTCTTCTACTGTTCCAAACAACACTACACTTACGTGGTAGTGAGTAGAGGTTCCCTAAAGCCAAACCGAAGTATCCGCACGTCTTTATGTGGTCGGATAGAGAGTCCAGAATGAATTTAATCGAGTCCGTACCTTTCCGGAAATGTTAGTAAAGTGTTGTGAAAACGTTGCTAGCTGCAACAGCGACATTTCCGGAAAGGTACTGACTCGATTAAATTCATTCTGGACTCTCTATCCGACCACATAAAGACGTGGGGATACTTCGGTTTGGCTTTAGGGACCCTCTACTCACTACCACGTAAGTGTAGTGTTGTTTGGAACAGTAGAAGAGGTATAAATATAGCGTTTTGTAGCGGCGAAATGACATGCCCGAGTCACCTCCAGGCTAACGAGTTTTGGCTAAAAACGGTGAGCTCGAACTTTCTCAAAATACATCCGAATGACATGATTTTGGTGTCAACTCAACGTATGTACTCCCAATAGTCCGAAAAATTGATCTAAAGTGCATTTCACTCCGGATTATCCCTTTAACTCTCTTTAAACTATGCAACCACCATGTTTACCCTAGCTACACCTTAGTAACCATATCTACATTATCTATCTATATATTTTTGCATTTTCATGCACTGGTAATTCCTTGGAATTGCATTTCTAGTTATTATTATTCCGCTGATCAAATTCATTTTTTCTATTCAGCTTGAACCGTTTAACTTAGAAACTTCATTCAAACGTCGCAACGTAGGTCTTAAATAGGGGAAGGCTGCTAAGTATTTTTCAACTTTGTAACTTTTATACTTTTTAAACTATAAATTAAAAACTATTACAAATTTCCCCATAGACTTAACATTGGCCTCTATGACATCACAATCGGATCATTAAGCAATTAGAATCTTATGCCAGGTGGCCAGCCCCACCTGCAGCAGCCCTCTCTCTCTCAGGCTTTAAGCATACAATCTCTCTGTGAAGACTACATATCCTGTTAACTGTTTCCTCTTTCCACAACTGTTTCAAAATAAAAGTCCTCACTGCAATAATACACTATTAAATCATTTAACCATTGAAACTACTCAACTATTTAACTGTTCAACCATTCCAACTGTCAGTTATCATCAACTATGCCTCCAGTCAACTACATGAGACCTCCATGCACCTAGCAACCAACATAGCAACCATCAAAACTAGAAATGCAATTCCAAGGAATTACCAGTGCATGAAAATGCAAAAAAAGATAGATAATGTAGATATGGCTACTAAGGTGTAGCTAGGGTAAACATGGTGGTTGCGTAGTTTACAGAGAGTTGATAGTGTGCAGGTAGACAGTTTAAAGCTGAAACATTCCAGTTCTAACTTAACTAATGATTTCTATTCATGTTAAAATGTTGATTAGCTAGCTTAGCTAATGATTTCTAGCAGTTGTGCTAAAAATGCTAATTATGCTAGCAATGCTAACTTTACTAACAATGCTAACCAGGTTGATTAGCTAACTTAACCGATGATTTCTAGCAGTAATGCTAAAAATGCTAACTATGCTAACAATGCTAGATTTGCTAACTATGCTAACCAGGTTGATTAGCTAACTTAGTTGATGATTTTTTGCAGTTATACTAAAAATACTAACAATGCTAACCATGCTAACTAGATAACTTGCTAGTGAGGACTTTAATGTTGAAACATTTGTTGCTAGGGTATCCATGGTGGGCACTATCACGAAACAAGAAGTTACTGCAGTATAATCATGTTGGTTGCTATGGAAACGGTCATAAACGCTTAATTTTAATGGTTGCTATGTTGGTTGCTAGGTACATGGAGGTTTCATGTAGTTGACTGGAGGCATAGTTGATGATATTTGACAGTTGGAATGGTTGAACAGTTAAATACTTGAGTAGTTTCAATGGTTAAATGATTTAATAGTGTATTATTGCAGTGAGGACTTTTATTTTGAAACAGTTGTGGACAGAGGAAACAGTTAAGAGGATATGTAGTCTTCAGAGAGATTGTATGCTTAAAGCCAGAGAAACTGACAGTTGATACAGGTGTAATCAATTTAACTGGCTAGTCTTAAGAGAGCCAGAGTGTATCCTTAAAGCCTGATACAGAGTAAATAATTTAAAAGTTGAATGTAGATAGTCTAATTAATGTTGATAGACAGAGAGTTTAATGGATGTTGATAGACAGTTTAATGGGTGGATGAGTGAATGGTCTGAAGAAGATGAATGGATAGAAAGTTGGATGGAATGTGCCTTATATTCTTGTAGAATGGAGAGACACAGCTCTCTACTGAGAGTAGTGGATACAGATACAGGTGTAATCAATTTAACCCTTTCATGCACGCATTATGAAAAAAAGTGTCTAGATTTTTTTAGTATTGATTTTATTACTCTATATGAGCCCAATATTGAAAATCAGTTGGAATTTTTTAAAAATATGCTTTTATATAGAAGTTATGTTATTGTCCACGTATGTGGACAGTGCGCAACAAAGGGGTAAAAAAGAATAAAATGTAATGACAGAAAATGTGGAAACTATGGCCCTCTACTTCCTCCATACTACCCACCCAGCCCTCTACTACCCCCATACTACTCACCCACCTCTCCACTACCTCCATACTACCCGCCCAACCCCTCTACTACCCCCATTATTGCTCACCGACCCTCACCCACCCCTCTACTACCCCCATATTACCCACCTCTACTACCACCACTACCCAACCACCCCTCTACTACATCCATACTACCCACCCCTCTACTACTAATCCACCCACACCTCTAGTACTCTCATACCCACCCCTCTACTACCCACCCAACCCTCTACTACCCCCATATTACCATGCCACCTTGGCATTACCACATGTAATTAGGTCATTATTTATAAATATGTTTACCAAATGTTTGTTTCTTTGTAATTTAAAGCAATTAAAATCATATTTGAAAAAAAAAAAAAAAAAAAAGTCCTAGTTACAAAATCTAATTTTTGGCCATTTAACTCCTCTGTTGCGCAACGTCCACATACGTGGACAGTTGCTTTTTAGGGTCTACAAACTCTATTTTACATCCGATTTAATTTCTGAAAACATAGAGTTGTTCAACACACTCTCTTGTACAGCATAATATTTTTTTTTACATGATTTTGCCTTCTTGAGTACTAGCTTTTTACAGATATGCCTGGAGCATTCAGCATATTGCCATTACTGTCACTCATGTTGAATTGATGATGTCATCAAGCAGTCAATATTCCAAATATAAGATGATACATATTGTTAATATATTGCCAATGACCTACTAAAACTGCCCTGAAGTGGATTGGTGTATATCAACATGATAAATAAGTAGAAAACAGAGTTAAAGTTACTGTCCACGCATGTGGACGTTGCGCATGAAAGGGTTAACTGGCTAGTCTTAAGAGAGCCAGAGTGTAGAGATACCTGAGCCTGAGACAGAGTAGATTGTTTAAAAGTTGAATGTAGACCGTCTAATTGATGTTGATAGGCAGATTGTTTAGAATGGGTGGATGAGTGAATGGTTTGAAGAAGATGAATGGATAGAAAGTTGGATGGAATTAGGAAGACTTATGTTGATACAGTTGATACAGGGAACAGAAAATGTAGTCTCAAGAGCCTGAGAGAGAGAGAGAGAGAGCTGCTGCACCTGGACTGGCCACCTGGCGTAACATTCTAATTGCTGCCGTGATGTCATAATGAGCAATGTTAAGTCTATGGGGAAATGTTTAATAGTTTTTAATTTATAGTTTAAAAAGTATAAAAGTTACAAAGTTGAAAAATACATTGCACAGGTCTCCTTAGTAAGACCTACGTAGCAAAGTTTGAATCAAGTTTCTACGTTAAACGGTTCAAGCTGAATTGCGAGCGTTAGAAGAAGTTGGAATAATAAGAAACCTAGGAAGAACAATATAGTGCATTTTCATGCACTATAATTAAGCGTTTATGACCGTTTCCATAGCAACCAACATGATTTTACTACAGTAACTTCTTTATTCCTGATAGTGGCAGCCATGGATACCCCATCAACAAATGTTTCAAAATAAAAGTCCTCAGTACCAAGTTAGCTAGTTAGCATGGTTAGCATAGTTAACATTGTTAGCATAGTTAGCATTTTTAACATAACTGCTAAAAATGATTAGCTAAGTTAGCTAATCAACCTGGTTAGCATTGTTAGCATAGTTAACATTGTTAACATTTTTAGCATAACTGCTAAAAATGATTAGCTAAGTTAGCTAATCAACGTGGTTAGCATTGTTAGCATAGTTAGCATTGTTAGCATAGTTAACATTTTTAACAGTACTGCTAGAAATCATTAGCCAAGTAAACCAATCAACCTGGTTATCATTGTTAGCATAGTTAACATTTTAGAATACCTGTTAGAAATCATTAGTTAAGTTAGAACAGGAATGTTTAAGCTTTAAAATGTCTACCTAAACACTATCAACTCTCTTTAAACTATGCAACCACCATGTTTACCCTAGCTATACCTTAGTAGCCATATCTACATTATCTATCTATATTTTTTTTTGCATTTTCATGCACTGGTAATTCCTTGGAATTGCATTTCTAGTTATAGTTGTCGTTCCTGTGGATGGCCCTTTACAGTGAATTTATTTTCTTGTAGTACTCACTTCATGGGCATTGCATAAACTTTTATGACTTCATGTGGATTCCATAGACTTTGTGGTGCATTCTCGAGACTCTCATGGGCATTCCTGTTTTGCCATATCATTCTCTCTTCCTCTTATCTCTTTATTCACTTCTCCTTCCCTCCCTCTCTCTTACCATTCTCTTTCTCTCTCTCAATCAAACTGTTTTATCTGTCACTTTATCATACTTTCTCCCTCTCTGATGATATCTGCTTTTGTCCTACTTTCTTTCCTTCTCTCTCTCTCTCTCTCTCTCTCTCTCTCTCTCTCTCTCTCTCTCTCTCTCTAGGCATCGGAGGAGTGGAAGTTTGTGGCCATGGTGATGGATCACATTCTGCTGTGTGTGTTCATGGCTGTGTGTATCATCGGGACAATGGGAGTTTTTGCTGGACGTCTGATTGAGCTGCACATGCAGGGCTGAAAGCTCTGGAGGCCCGAGCACAAGCCTGGGACTGAGTTATACATGTCTCACCCCCATATGCTCACTTTTCCTGGGACACTTGAGTGCTGTGTGTTCTCCCCACTCACGTGAATGTTTGGATTCCCAGATGTTCTGTATGTGTGGCACAGTGAAGTCAGTCTTTCAGCCCAGACAGTCTGTCACCCCTGTATTTGTATAAACACACACACACACACACACACAGACAGACACATATGCAAACAAATACAGACACAATCACGCACGCATACACACACACATGCTCACATAGACAAACACACACACAAGCACAATTAAACACACACACACACACACACACACACACACACACACACACTATAAAGTTTAAGTTACTTACTTGAAGTCATGTGCATATGCTGAAGCCACCCGCTCCACACACACACACACACACACACACACACACACACACACACACCCTCCACACACCTTCACACCGTCACACCCACTATCACAGATGCATGAATGTGGCCTTGCTGCATCCTCTGTAAAGTTCCATGGAAGCTTGGTATTTTTACCGCAGACCGCAGTCTGCTTTAGCATCTCAAGCATTAATCAGGGTCATCCATATCCTGACCCTGTATGATGACCTTGATGGCCTGATCTTGACCCTGTATGATGACCTTGATGGCCTGCTGTTGACCTCTGACCTTTCTCTCTAGCTCCACTGTGATAATGGCACCTGCCAATGTTACATTACATTACATTTCTTTACATTTAGCAGACACTTTTTTTGTCAAAAGTGACTTACATATCTCAGCTATGACTATAACTATAATACAAGGGATTACATTGTCGCCGGAGCAATTTATGGTTAAGTGCCTTGCTCAAGGGCACAACAGTGGAAGCTGGGAATTGAAGTGTCTCAGGCCACTCCACGCTAGCCCAGCTCCTTAACCACTACACTTCCACCGTCCCATGTTTCATGAGACTGCTTGAACGACTGTAAAGCTAAGTATTTGACTCTGTTCACCTGCATGTTTTACGAGGCAGATTGGAGTGCTTCTGGGAGAAATAACACACACATCAGCTTTAAGACCATGTGCAGGCTGCATTATAGAGGAAAGATGAATTAATGATGGTCATAAGTATGAAGTATAAAACAAATGTGCTTTCTTCATTATTAGTTATGTCCACACACACACACACACACAAACTCCAAAAGTGTCCCTATTGAACTCAGTATGTGCTATTTTAAAAATGTGCTTTCTAAGGAATTCCCCCTGTTGCTGATTGTGATTTCGCAGAAAGTGGAAGGCACAAGGCAGAGACTTGGCTCAAGTCTGTTCCTCAACTGCTCTTGGGTTTTTTTGTGTGTTTTTTGTTTGGTGAGGAATGAAAATGAGACATTATGAAAGTTATCTGGGAGTATCCTCCTGTTCAAGGCAACACTGTCTGCATGGAGGCCATCAGAGCTCTCATACATTTTTATATTGGCCTGTTTCAGTTGGTGCCAACTGAGTGTGATTTTGTTTGCAATAAACTTTAAACCACTTTTATTCTCTCTCTCTCTCGCTCACTCTACTGCATGACTATAGGCGTATCCTGGTTGTGGTTTATGGGATTTAGCCTATACCAAATATAATTATGTAAAAAAGTCTTGACTAGAGAGGCCTATTTGTTGCATTGGCACTATGCACTATCATTTTGTAAGGAAAAGAAAAGAAAAACAAGCCTATTCTAATTTTAATTTCAATGTAGGATGTCTGTATCATAGATTTAATTAAACGTTATATGTTTCTTTATATTAAATATACCTCAGGCCACGAGGCTTCTGTTTTGAAGGGTGAGGAGGGGCCAGTGGCTCTCTGGCCCCGATATCATGCCGGTGCCTCGCTGGTTGTGCTGGCGGGTCATACCAGCACTCGAGTAGGCCCAGGCAGGCTGCTCTCTCTCGCAGATGTGGCACAGGCAGCGAGACGCATTTTTACACGCCTGAACTTCTGCGCGCGCGGCCCACATCTGGAAACGTTGCATCACAGCAGCCGTAAATGTCCCGGATAAGGCAGAAGCTCAGACTCGATTTTTTTTTTCTGTCGGCAGAAGCAAACAAACTCGGCAGCAAAAAAAAGAGAGAGCTAGGGCTGCGACGCTGTCACTTTTCTATTTGGGTGAAATCGCTGCCTTAAATGTAATGTGATCTCCAGAAAAGGTCGGGGAGAGAGTCTAACTGGTTGGTACGTGGAAAAATACTTCGGAAGATCTCATCGTGGAAAGTGAGAAGTTGAAGCGGAACACATAAAGTGATACTGCTTTGACCGTGAAGGAGTGGCACGCAGGCATCGATCCTGCGACAGCGGGTGATGAAAACTTGAGTAGAGGTAAGCAGTTATCCTAATGATGGGTTGGTAAGATTTCGCAAAGGCACATACGCTCTTTTTAGGCGTTGTTTTTAAGAACGTTTCGGAAGGCTATTGCGTTAGAGTTGGACTAATGTCAAATTCAGGTCATTCCTCTTGCGCTTTATAATTGACTCCTGCATTTTCTAGCCATCGAATTTAGTATAATCTGTTAAACTATTTATATTGCACCTTAAATGTTGTTCTCGTACACTGAGAATGTGCCAAGTTTGAGAGGAAGCGACACCCCGCGGGTATTTCCTGGGTATCTGCTGAGAATTAGCGTCTGTAGGCTATGGCAGCAGAACTGGACCTCGCATGACTTCACATAACCCGTAGTGCTCGTAGCTGTAGGCTATTGTACGACAGGAGGAAAAGAGGCGAATTGTTCTGGGTTTGACTTAACTGCGCCAGTCCTGATCGCTGCACAAGGCAAACTTGCGTCATCTCTGAGGTAAGTTCTGTGAGTGACATTTCGCCGTTAATGTCTCTCGTTTTAGTTGCCTACATGTGGTTGTTAGTCAGCTTGTGCTGTGGCTGAGTGTTGGTTACGAGCCTCGTTTGGCTTTTCACATGTCACTGGCTCAGAAAAGTCGATACAATGCCTCGTGTTCTACTGCTATATTAAATATGGCAGTTATGCCATTTTAGTCATGTCGCCTATCTGGGTGCGCCTGCATGTGTGAAGAGCGCATTGATGGATTTATTGAAACAGACAGGGGGAAGAGGGAGAGGGAGGGAGGGAGGGTGAGAGAGAGGGAGAGATGGCAAGAGTTTCCACGTAGCCTATCTAGAGGGCACGTAAAGTTTACTAAACAGGTGGACCAGTATGCTGGTATAATCATTGTAGGCTAGCCTGCCTATATCATCAAAGTGACGTTGAGGCCGAGACACAGTTTCCTCTTTCAATATCAGTTACTGTCTCTTTCCCTTCCTTGCTTTAGCATGAGTGGCCTATCGAATAATTTCATTCCAAGTGACCAACTGTGTGTGTGTGAGTGAGAGAGAGGGACTGTGTGTGTCTGTCTGAGAGAGAGTGTGTGTGTGTGAGAGAGAGAGAGAGCGAGAGAGAGACTGTGTGTGTGTGTGTGTGTGTGTGTGTGTGTGTGTGTGTGTGTGTGTTTGTGTGACAGTGTCAGTAAGATTATTCTGCTGGTATGTGGTGTTTACATGACTACAGCTGTGCAGGCTGTGCTGACCCACTTGTTGACTCTTACCTCAGGACGTTGAGGCTTGTGCTGAGGGCTGAGTCTCAGGACTGAGTCTCAGGACGTTTAGGCTACCAGTGAGGACTGAGCATTGAGCACAGAGCACTGAGGTATGAGTGTGGCCTGACTAGCTTCTCCTCTCCCTTAGAAGCACGTCACTTACTTCACTCTGCCCCCTTCTCCATCTCTGGAGAAGGAACAGTGCAGGTGCCTAACGCCTCTCCCTTCGGCCTACCAGCTCACACACCAGCAGCCAGCTCACACACCCCTACCTGACTAGTCACGACACTGTGAGAATCAGGGCCTCAGTACACACACAAACACACACACACACACACACACACAGACACACACACACACAGACACACACACACACACACACACACGCACGCACGCGCATACACAGAAAGGATGATTAATTGCGTGTGATTAAAAATGTTATTGTTGACAGTATATACTCACTTAGTCGTCACAATTTTCCCAGGCGTGTGTGTGTGTGTGTGTGTGTGTGTGTGTGTGTGTGTGTGTGTGTGTGTGTGTGTGTGTGTGTGTGTGTGTGTGTGTGTGTGTGTGTGTGTGTGTGTGTGTGTGTGTGTGTGTGTGTGTGTGTGTGTGTGTGTGTGTGTGTGTCTGTGTCTGTGTCTGTGTCTGTGTGTGCTGATGCCCTGATTCTCACAGTGTGTGTGTGTGGGGGGGGGGGGGGGCACTTTTATTAATTATTAATGACCATGGTTGCTTATCATAATTCATATGGTCTTAATGTAAACATTAACCAAGGATTACATGAAGTCTAGAAACCACATACTCAATTTTTTAAATTTAAACGATTAACTTACTCAGTCACATCCAGTAAATCACTTTGCAAATACACTTGTTTCACATTGTGCATATGGATCCACCAGAACCAGTACCAGTACTAGTCTTAGAATTAGGCACAGAACACACCATGGGACATTAAATACACTGTGTTCTAAAAGCTCTTTTTAGTGTCGATGTGTCATGTACTTAGAAAGGCTTGAATTTGAACCTGGGGTTATTTCCTCAACACTGTCAGCATTCAGCGCTTGAGCAAACAAGGTCTGTAATAAGAGAAGCAGAATGTACTCTGCAGCTTGTACAGTAGTTTTGTCTGGACAGTGTGCTTTTGTCTATTTTGTCAACATATGATGGCTGTTTCTGATGTTTATTCCCGTAATTGTCAGTTTTTGCAGTAGGCTAATATGAGCTCTTACTGTAATTGGCACGGTGGTATATTAAGGTTTTATGGAGGTATTCTGGCCTGCTGTTTTTGTGTGAAGCGCTTTGTGGTGCGAAATGAAAATAAAATGAGAAAATGCGCTATATAAATCAACACTTATTTACTCACTTACTTACTTACTTACTATTCAATTACTCAACTAGAAAAGCACTCCGAGAGCGCAAACCTCCGTCAAGCGAAAACATAACCGCCTCCTGCATCCAGACAGTGATACTGATCACTCCCACAATGTAATCGTTTCTACCTTGGGTCATTTCAGACCTTCCCTGAAAATTTCATCGAAATCCATCCATGATTTTTGTGTTATCTTGCAAACAAACAAACAAACAAACAAACAGACAAACATACAGACAGACAAACAAACAAACACAGATGAAAACATAACCTCCTTGGCGGAGGTAATTATTGGGTTGCACATATG
>NC_085016.1:22222829-22295329 GCF_963854185.1 Sardina pilchardus | reverse complement strand
CCAGTGAAGTACCACAGTTCAGTGATAACCTCAACTGACCCTGTAGACTCCTGTCCTCCATTATGCAGACTTGGGGACGGACTCTTCCTTGCGAGTGTGTGTGTGTGTGTGTGTGATGAGACCACAGGTTTCAGAAAAGTATTGTTCCGCCTCAGTATTGGGCTATGTGTGCCAAGTTCTATCATATGACATGAGAACCGAAATATACAGTTCACACAGTTCCACTGTAGAACCTTAAGGGTTCTCGTAAGAGGGAAGCAGCCCTCAAGAGGTCAACGTGGAGTTCCGTGTGTGATGTCATTGAAGTTAATGATGAGCCGTTGCTTCAGCTGGGATACCGTCATGGCAACCAGGCTGGGAGGGGGTGGTTGTCACTAGACAGTGGTCTGATGAACTGTAAATTCGTTAGTTTGTGTAAATAAATCATGGATTGTAAACATATTGATTTGTATTTATAAATAATGGATTGAACATTGACTTGTTTGAGTAGATGGACTGTAAATTGAAGTATATTTTTTGGGGCTTTTGTGCCTTTAATTTTGACAGGGCAGTAGAGAGAGACAGGAAGTGAATGGGTGAGAGAGTCGGGGTGGGATCCGGAAATAAGGACCACGGGGCGGGAATCGAACCCGGGTTGCCGGCGTGCGGTGCAGGTGCCCCAGCCAGTTGCGCCGCGGCTGGGGCCAATGGACTGTAAATTGGTTAGTTTGTGTAAATAAATGATGGATTGTAAATATATCAACTGGTGTTTATAATTAAGAGATTGAACATTGACTTAATGATGATGTATTAGTTTGTGTAGATACATGGTGGACTGTGATTATATTAGTTAGTGTAGATAAATGATGGACTGCAAATGTATTCGTTTGTGAAGATACTGTACATGGTAAACATCCTGCTTATGTCTTTGCATTCCAAACCTACGGGAAGCTTTCCTGGAGATGTCTACCTTGAAGAGTCATGCTCTGACAGTCAGCTTTAGGACCTGATGTGTGTTCAAATTCACAAGCATAGGTAAACAATTCAGAAACGGGTCAACATTTGTAAACAGTTTTCGGTTTGCCTTGAGTGTTCAGCAAACATGTATAAACAGTTTGAAGAGGTGGTTCTGCGTGACCATTTTAAAGAGGTAGTTCTGCACGACCATACAGTATGTTTACACCAAATCGTTCATCATTGAACTGTTCAGAGAAACATTCACCACCAATGTTCGCCACTTTTAGGCGAATTTGAACACACCTCCAAGCGCTCCGACTGCTGCACTGTCAACACACACACACACACACACACACACACACACACACACACACACACACACACTACTAACGTCACAGCCTGGTGTTTTCTGTGAACCTCTGTCATCTTGTTCTCCTCCACGCCTCCTCTTATTAGCCTCGTCTGAGCTTTTCACCTATTTTTGATAGCATTTCACACACACACACACACACACACACACACACACACACATTCACCCCACTGACCTCACCACTGGACAGACACTTCTGCCACAGAAATGTGTCGATCTGTCTCTCTCTCTGTGCGTGTGCATGTGTGTGTGTGTGTGTGTGTGCGTGTGCATGCGCATGCTATGTTTAAGACTTCCTCCGCTGTGTCAGCTGCTCTGTCAAACTGTGTCATGACAGGATGCAAGTTTGACTACTCAACATATGTGTGTGTGTGTGTGCATGTTTTTAGAGATTGTGCGTCTGTGTGAGAATGTGTGTGTGTGTGTGTGTGTGTGTGAAGTGTGTAGTGTGTATGTGTGCGAGCATGTATGTATGTATGTATGTATGCTGGTGTAAATATGCATTATCTGCCATATGTGTAGGTAGAGCTGTAGGAAGATCCCTGATTATGTTTGCGTTGTTGCTGTGTGTGTATGTGTGTGTGTGTGTGTGTGTGTGTGTGTGTTTGTGTATAGTGTTTATGTATGTGTACATGCATGCATGTGTGTATGTATGTATGCAGGTGTGAATGTGCGTTATCTCCCATAATGTGCAGGTAGAGCTATAAGTAGATCCATAGAGCTCGGCATCCCTGGTCATGGTTGCGTTGTTGCATGTTGTGTTCAGATAATCTCTTTACTGCATTGTACGTGTGTGTGTGTGTGTGTGTGTGTGTGTGTGTGTGTGTGTGTGTGTGTAGGGTTGCAAAATTCCGGGAATTTTCAAAGTTGGAAACTTTCCATGGGAATTAACGGGAATATATGGGAATTAACGGGAATAAATGGGAATTAATGGGAATAAACTGGAAATATTGTATCTGGCAAGTTAGTATATAACAGAGACCTTAATGTAGTTGGAAAAAACCCATCTCTCAGCATAATGTTAGTTAAAACAACCTGATTTAATGCAAATTCAGTTGAATTTCTACCCTGCACACAGGTCAATTACATGCACACAACAATAAACATAGGCTACTAGACATATAGGAAGCCTAATTTTCCCGGTGAAAACGTCATTGCAAACGTTGTCTCATGTGGGAATAACTGGTGCGAAACTGGGGAAGTTTGCGAACAGAGTCGCCCAGTTCTTGGCGTGTCATCACTGTTGTCCTCATGTAAATGGAAGAACGTAATTTTGCATGAGCTCTAATGGGATGGTTAATAATCATATGGTCATATTACTGGTCTGATTTAGTTTGGCACACTTAAAATAATCACAATCTGTGAGGTTTGGGTTCATACATGTATGTAATACCGGCATTTTTTGGCCAACCGAGGATTAAAATAAACTCATTAAACATTTTTGTAACAAGTCGAGTTAAGTCAGTGTTCACGGCAGTCTTGGCTAGCTAATGTAAACTGCTAGTAAAATACAAAATTCCCGTAAATTCCCATTATTATAATTCCCTAATTTCCTGTAATTCCATAAAAGTCTCCCATTTTGAATATTTCCAAAATTCCCCAGCTTAACTTCCCATGGGAAATTTTCGGAAAGTTTCCGGAAATTTACCGGAAATTTTCCGCCCCTTTGCAACCCTGTGTGTGTGTGTGTGTGTGTGTGTGTGTGTGTGTGTGTGTGTGTGTGTGTGTGTGTGTGTGTGTGTGTGTGTGTGTGTGTGTGTGTGTGTGTGTGTGTGTGTGTGTGTGTGTGTGTGTGTGTGTGTGTGTGTGTGTGTTGATCTCTTTACTGCCTGTTACTCGAACGCTGCAGCCTGAAGGGAAGTTCATCTGCATACTGCTGAAGCAGTCACTGTAGAGGAACTGCAAACAGGACACCATTAACCTTTTAGTTTGTTTTGTTTTGTTTGTTATTTAATTTGTTTGTGTGTTTGTTTGTTTGTTTGTTTGTGAGTGTACAAGAGTATGTGAGGATGGTGGTGGAATTTTGTCCTCTATATTTGTGTGTGTGTGTGCACTGTGTGTGTGTGTGTGTGTGTGTGTGTGTCTGTGTTTGAAAGATTTAAAGACCTAATGAATTTAACTGACATGCAGGGGTTTAAAGGGAGAAGATGAAAGGGCAGACTGTTTAAGAGTCTGTAAATGGTACGGTGTGTGTGTGTTTGTGGCACTTCAAAGGTTGCTACTGCTTCGCACATGGCCTGAGGTGTGTGTGTGTGTGTGTGTGTGTGTGTGTGTTTTGTGTGTGTGTTTTGTGTGTGTGTTTTGTGTGTGTGTTTTGTGTGTGTGTGTGTGTGTGTGTGTGTGTGTGTGTGTGTGTGTGTGTGTGTGTGTGTGTGTGTGTGTGTGGCTGATTTGGTGATGTTGCCCTGGAGGGATGTGAAGCAGTTCTCCTCTATTGTACAGTACAGTGAGAGGGCAAGAGGTCAGTAATCCACAGGCAGAGTGGAATGGAAACATTCACTAAAGAGATTCACCATAGAGATCCCCTAGAGAGATTCACCAAAGAGATTCACCATAGAGATCCACTAGAGAGATTCACCATAGAGATTCACTAAAGAGATTCACTAAAGAGATTCACCATAGAGATCCACTAGAGAGATTCACCATAGAGATCCACTAGAGAGATTCACCATAGAGATCCACTAAAGAGATTCATCATAGAGATCCACTTAGAGAGGATAAATACATAAATGAATTGCGTGTGTGCGTGTGTGCGTGCGTGCGTGCGTGCGTGCGTGCATGCGTTTGAAAGAGACTGATATTTTCAGGAACCTGTCTCCATGTTACATTGTCTCAATGGGTCCTTTGTGGGCGACTCTTGGCTAATATTAGCTGGCAGTTTGACCTGTAGATGAGTTTGGGTGGACTTGTGCCCCAGAGCCATGGAGAGTTCCTCATGTGTGTGTGTGTGTGTGTGTGTGTGTGTGTGTGTGTGTGTGTGTGTGTGTGTGTGTGTGTGTGTGTGTGTGTGTGTGTCAGAGTGAGAGGTATTGGAGCATTGTATATTGCCGCATTTGAAATGATCTGTCACAGTGATCACCAAATAGTGAGAGGAAGTTGTGCAATGAAAGAGTCACTGGAGCCTATTTTAGTGAACTGCCATAGTTTACGGAGTTGAGTTCCCATGGGTTAACTCTGATAGGCGTCTGTGTGTCTGTGTGTCTGTGTGTCTGTGTGTGAGGGTCTGCTCTCGTACATGAGTTAAACTGCAACAGTAAGCTGTCAGTCTCCCAAATCTCTTATTTGTGTAGTAGACAAACAAGACAACATTACCACACATGCACAACATTGTCTCTAGTGTGTGTGTGTGTGTGTGTGTGTTAGTGTGTGTATGAGAGAAATTGACCACATGTGCAAATCATTGTCTCCATGTGCGTGTGTGTGTGTGTGCGTGCGTGTGTGTGTGAGAAAAAGAGAAAACGAGAACTTGACCACACATGCAGATCATTGTCTCCATGCGTCCATTAATTAAAGGGTCTGTCAGCTTACGGTGGCCCGTGTGTGTGTGTGTGCAATGGGGGGTCGGACGAGTGCTAGAAGTGTTGCTGTTGTGGTTTTTTTAGCGCTTCCTGTTGATGGCCTGTACAGGAAGTCAGGCCCTTAGCAACACGTTTTGTTCTGCTTTCTGTGTGCGTTCATCTCTCTCTCTCTCTCTCTCTCTCTATCTCTCTCTATCTCTCTCTCTCTCTCTCTCTCTCTTCTCTCTTATTGCCTGCCACGCACACACACACACACACACACACACACACACACACACACACACACACACACAGAGCTCAGATGTGTCTAAGTTAACCCCTGGCCCCTGGGATTAGTTAGTGTATCCGTAGACACGCTAGACTGCAGGAGGAGCAATCTTCTGCTGTTAGAGAAGAGGATGTAGCATGGTGTTAAACTGAGCTCTGAAGATTGAAGCTCTAAGAGGGAACGAGGGTTTCCCTTCACACACACACACGCACACACACATGCATGCACGCATGCATGCACGCACACACATGCACGCACACACACACACACACACCCTTGACCCTACAGGCTAACTTGCTGTAGCACAGTTGAGTATGATGTCTGAATAGCATAGACGGCGGTGGGTTGTTGAGGAGATTCGTGCAACATGACAAAAAGTTTGACAAGTTTGAGAGTAACACCCAAACTAGAGCATGGTGTTAAATGTAGGCTAATATCTGCTGTGTCTGTGTGTGTGAGTTAATTGAGTATGTTATGTCTGTTTCAGTTGATATCGAAGGCACAGAGGTTAACGCTGAAGAGAGATGCCGGGTCCCCCCCCTCCTCCCGCTCCAGCCCCCCCACCCCCTCCCCCTACATTTGGTCAGGTAAGACACACACACACACACACACACACACACACACACACATTCATGTACAAGACTGAACCTGATTCAATAGAAAGTTTCACACAGAATATGTAGATTATCATTCGAAGCCGTTTCCATGCCTTGCCCTCTACGTTACCCCCTCGGAAATGTACAGTAAGTCATGGTGTAAGTCATGTTTCGCACATTTGAAATGTGTGTCTTTATATAACTGTCGAAACTAGAAGCGAAACTAGAGGTTCGTGAGGAAGCTTTGGGTGTCCCTGTCCTCCAGTAAGTTACTCCTACAGTACATGACCCCAGGGGACCATTACCATAGACAAGTTTAGTGGAAGAGAGCAAATAGTCACCTATAACAGCTGTAAATCAGTGGCTGTTAAACTGGATGTCTAGTCTGGCTATCACCATACTAAGCTCAAGCTTTTAAGATTGAACATTAGTCTGGGGAGTCTGCACTTTAATTCTACTGCACAAGAGGCGTGATCCCTGGTCATCGTTCGAATGACTCTGTACGCTTGGATAGTCCTTCAACCAATCGGACCAACGATCCGGTGCGTCTTTTGGATAAGCTAGACCCAAAGGTTGTGGGCAGGAAGCAGGGGCGATACTGTAGATGTGCAGGTTTCCAGCCTGAGCTGCCGGGTGAAATCCAAATTCGCCGGCAGGTCAGGCAGGGTTCATCCAGCCTACTGGAGGTAGGGAATTAAAGAAGATTTTCTAAACCAACATGTAAAAATATGTTCTATTCAGTAGCTGTAGATGTAGGCTTTACAATTCACAGTGTTTCCATGATGTTTGTCCGAAAGTGGATGCTCTGTTTACGCAAACTCAAGTCTGTACCCGCACCTCTTTGCAGTGACCGAGCTCTTTGCAGCCTTCTCTTCTTCACAGGAACGCCAGTTAGTCATTTCCTGTGTATTAGCCCCATTGTGCATAAGCCACAAGATAGTGTTTTATGCAAGATAAAAGAAACAAAACCATATTAATACCAAAGATACTTAAGTACCCTTTTTCAACCGTCTCTGTTAATACCATATTAACTGCTCCCTTGCATTAACCTCATAGCTGAAAAAAATTGCAAAATCAATGTGTAATCCGCAGCTAATTGTTGGGAAATTACGGTATACATTTGATGAGTGCTTGTTATCCTTTTGAAATGAATGTCAGATTATCAAAATCTGGCATTGACATAATGTCTTTGGTGTTGACATACTGAACAGTAGCCTATGAGAGAAGACATTTTCTGCCTCTGCCACTGACGTGGATCTCTCAACATTATCCAAAGTGAATCTCATTTTTGCTGCGACACTTGACCATTGTTTTTTTAGAGTGTCGCCAGACAAAAAGTTTAATAACCACTGATTTAAATAATAATTAACCATTAATGTTATGAAGCAATGGATCACAATGATTTGTATGCTACCTCTTTCCTGATGTGTACTGTGATCTTTAGCGACCTCCCACTATGGTGTGTGTGTGTGTGTGTGTGTGTGTGTGTGTGTGTGTGTGTGTGTGTGTGTGTGTGTTTGTGTGTATATCACGTGTGTGTTTGCGTGTAGCCTATATTACGTGTGTGTGTGTGTGTGGCCTGTGTGTTTTTATGTATATTGTGTTTGTGTGTATATCACGTGTGTGTGTAACGCAGGCAAACACAGAGAAGCCCAATCTAAATCGTAATCAGCAGCAGGGGAGGAACGCTCTCCTCTCAGACATCAACAAGGGAGCGCGGCTCAAGAAGACCGTCACCAATGACAGGAGCGGACCTCAACTAGACAGTGAGTAAACAAGCAAACAAATAAACAAACAAACAAACAAATATAGCCGTAAACAGACAAACACTACACTAACAATCTCAATGGTCCCACTTGTCTGTCGTAGACCCAGCCCTGACCTAATGCAGATGTGCTTTCGTGGTTTTCACAGTGTTTACACAAAAAACAGCTGCACAGCTAGAAATAAACAGACAGGATAGATCAGCCTCTCACTGGCTCTGGGTTGTGCAGGGAGAACTTTAGACACGTGCAGATCACTGTATGCCCCATAGCCACTGTGCAGATCACTGTATGGCCCATAGCCACTGTGCAGATCACGTACGTCTTGAATTTTCCCTTGGCGATCAATAAAGTATCTATACACAGTATCTATCTCTATCTATCTAGACACTGTGCAAATCACTGTATGCCCCCATAGACACTGCATGGATCACTTTATGTCCCTATAGACACTGTACAGGTCACTGTATGCCCCCATGGATACTATATGAATCACTGTATGCCCATAGACACTGTACAGGTCACTGTATGCCCCCATAGACACTGTACAGGTCACTGTATGCCCCCATGGATACTATATGAATCACTGTATGCCCATAGACACTGTACAGGTCACTGTATGCCCCCATGGATACTGTATGGATCACTGTATGCCCATAGAGCAGCTTTGCTCCAGAAGCCTGACAGGCCTGACCACACACACACACACACACACACACACACAGTATACCCATCCCTGTAGCAAAGCTGCGTTTTCCATTATCAGTGCCATTAGCAGAGTTATTCCTTGTTGCTGGACTGGAACTGAATCCCAGCAGAATCAGTCGTCTCCGTCCAGGAATAGTTCGTCGGCCGCTATCAAGCTCGGAGGGGATGAATGAGGAAACTGGATACCATTGCTGATTGATTTTGACTATATATGGACACGGCTGAGAGCTGCATGTGTAACCTCTGCTATCTTTTCAGAACCCAAAGGGGGAGGTGGAGGAGGAGGCGGCGGAGGCGGAGGAGGAGGTGGAGGAGGTGGTGGTGGAGGAGGAGGAGGAGGAGGAGGAGGAGGAGGAGGATTCGGGGGTGGAGGCGGTGGTGGTCTGGGCGGTCTGTTCCAGGGCGGGATGCCAAAACTACGCTCGGCCACAAACAGAGACAGCAATGGTGAGCAGCCACACACACGCACACACACACACACACACACACACACACACACACACACACACACAGGAGAGTAGCACTGATGTGCCGAAGTCTGGTTCCCCTGAGCATGGCACACACACACACACACACACACACACACACACAGGAAGGAGTATCACTGATGTGCAGAAGTCTGGCTCTCCTGAGCATGACACACACACACACACACACAGGGGGAAGAGTAGTACAACTGATGTGCAGAACTCTGGCTCTGAGTAAGGCTTCTGATCTCGCAGACACTTGTCCAAAGCCAGTTCCGATGTACCCAATCAAAGGAAAGTCCTGGGGAAGAAAGTTGAGGAAAGTTTGGTATGTTAGATCAAAGATGTGTCCCAGGCACTTCCTGTAGCTGATTTGTCCACAGATTTGAGGAAACGTGCTGAATGTTAATTACATAGAGTGTAATGACGACCATACCATGTAATCAAGCTGCGGTGGCAGACTCCAAACCTTTCTTCACTTTTCACGTTTTCCCCCAAATCAGAGTCTTCTGACTGACTTCTTCACTTGGTCTTCACTCGGTTTTGACTCGGTCTTAACTTGTGCTTGTTGTGGGCTTGTTTCGGACACTACAAAGGCGGCCTTGCCCTTGACCACAGCTCTGCATGGAGTATGATGAGATACCAGTGGCATCCTATTCCAAACCTTTGTCTAATTCAAGCTTCCTCCTCTAAAAATCACAATCTTCTGACTGCTATTCGTTGCAAATGCAGGCACAAGGGAGCACATCAGAATGTACTCACTTCAAATTGCATCTACAGCGGCAAAGTTGCAGGTCATTTTTATCCATCCCTTACAGTACGTTGTTGTGTCCACTGTGGGACCAGTTTCACTGTAGATGCTGCAGCGTCATTGATTAGAATCTAGGTGCTGATCAAACCTTGTGATTGATTACGAGATGCTGGAGAGTTATTGATTTGAATCAGGGTGCTGATCAAACACTGTGATAGATCACTAGCTTGTCTGGCTGCTAGAGGATGTGTGGGCAATTATCACTGATCTAATAAGGAAAACAGTTTAGGTAACGACTATGACATCCACCCTTCACCAATGTTCATTTTCAAACCCAGGAAGTCGTAATTGTCACCTATCCAGTTGTCCTTACGCTACCCATACATCAGAAGACTTTGACAAGATTTTGGAAAGATCCTTGGAAGATTGGATAATGCCCCCCATTCAAGCTTTCCTCAATAGACTACAATCTTTAAGAGTCTTTCCCAAATCTTGTGGTGTAAGGATGGCTTTTTAGATAAGTGGTTATTATGAAACCATTTCTAATGAGGGCCTCCCCTCCACACAAACACACACACAAACACACACACACACACACACACACACACACACACACACACACTTTACCCTATAGGCTAACTTGCTGTAGCACAGTTGAATATGATGTCTGATTAGCGTAGAGGGCAGTGGATTGTTGAGGAGATTTGTGTGATGTGACAAAAAAGTTTGATAAGTGCAAAAGTGCCACGCGGGCTACAACAGCAGGCTTCTAAATATTAATTTAGAGGAAGATTTTTCTATCATATTCACACGCACGTGTTCCCATCATGTCTGGTGCAGCCCGTTCCACCAATTCTAGTGCGTAAGCGTATTGTTGCAGCATCCGCTCCACCAGCGGAAGCCGTCAGGTATGAGCCTGGTGTGCCCCGCCTGTACAGAGAGCGAGTCCAGCCTCTCACCACAAGCACAAGCGCTTCACCATCTTGTCCGGCGTGTGACTGAAGTCACCTCCTAAACAGGATTTCCCCCTCCGTGGTTGGGGCGCTATAATGGGGAAGTCTTCGCTTTAGGCACACAGGCGGAAATCCAACGAGCTCGGCTTCTAGGTGACATCTTAAGAGTAATCGTAAGACGCTTTGAGTGCTCGGAGGTGTTGAAAAGTGCTATATAAATGCAATTCTCTGTGTAATACAGCACTCACGTTTTCCAGCATATAATATGGTACATGGAATAAATAGTATTTAGTGAGAAATATTGTAGCAAGTGTGATCTGCATCACTAGCATAAATTAATTTACTCTCTCCCTCTCCCTGCCCCCTTCGTCTCTCTCCCTACCCCCCCTCTCTCTCCCTCTCTCCGCTCTCCATCTTTCTCTCTCTCCCCCTCTCTTTCTCTCTCCCTACCCTCTCTCTCTCCCTATCCACCCCTCTCTCTCTCTTTCCCCCTCTCTTTCTCTCTCCCTACCCTCTCTCTCTCCCTATCCACCCCTCTCTCTCTCTTTCCCCCTCTCCTCCTCTCTCTCTCTCTCTCCCCTCCTCTCCTCCCTCTCTCTCTCTCTCTCCCCCAGATTCTGGATCTGCTCGGCCTCCTCTTCTGCCCCCTGGTGGTCGCTCCGCTGGCCCACGGCCGTTTGGAGGAGGTGGAGGAGGTGGAGGTGGTGGAGGTGATTCCGGCCCTCCTCCTCGCCTGCCTGTGCCCAAGAGCGGTGCGATGGACAGCCCTCGCTCCCGCGGCCCCCCCTCTCGGCCAGACACTTCAGGGGGGCCACCCCCCGTCCCCAACACCCCTCGCCCCGGCGGTGGCAGCGCCCTCCATGGCCGTGGGGGACCCCCACCTCTGCCCGGCGGAGGACGCCCCACTTCCTCCGCTCCCACGCCTCCGCCCGGTCGACATGGCGTTGGCCCCCCTCCCCCCGTCCCGGCCTCGGGCGGGTTCGGCCGCCAGTCCGCCACCCCGGCCCCCCCTCCCTCCAGCCGCCCCCCCTTGCCCCCCGCGCCCCGACCAGGGTCCGAGGACCGCCCTCCGCCCGTTCCCCTGGGCAACAGACCCTCTCTGCCGCTCCCGAGGGACGGGCCTCCGCCTCCCCCGCCCTCCTTCAACAACAAGCCCCCCCCTCCTCCGTCCTCCTCCCGCCCCAGCCCTGGAGGTGGAGGTGGTGGGGGTGGTGCCCCCCCACTGCCCCCCGGGCGCCCAGGACCGCCGCCGCTGCCCCCGACACCCGCCTCGGCGCCTGCTGATGACATCACCCCGCGGCTGCCCCAGAGGAACCTGTCACTCAACTCTGCCCCCGCCCCGCCTCCGGTCCGCTCCGGCCCCCTGCCCCCGCCCCCCAGCGAGAGGCCGCCGCCCCTGGGCAGGAACTCCTCCACGCGTTCAGGTACGGATCGCCACGGCGACCAGCTCACACCTCACCCACTTCCTGCATCTGTCTGTGTTGACCGCCAGTCCAGTGGTGGGAATCCGCATAACACTGGGACTGTGTCATTCTATCAATGTGCTCTCTGTATCACAAACACACACACATACACACATACATACATAGTTACCGTAACACCCATGCTGAACACCGGCCGTAACACCCATGCTGAAGGCCACCACCCGATGGTTATTCCAGTCGAACAGATGAAAAATCTGCCTAGCAGCGGCATCTTGTGTCAAAAAAAACATTTTCCTAATATACAGTAATTGAGGATGTGAGAGTTAAACTAGCACACTAAACTGGTGTGATGTTGGTGTGTATACTGATTCTAAAAAACTGCTTGTGTTAGTCTGACTCTGAACTTTTATTTTATTGAGTTATGAAGTGGAACATAGAGTTTCCTGTTTTAGAACTTCCTCTAAATTGGTTTAGCTCTAGATATGATGTCGGTGATCGTGCTGATTCTGGAAAAACCTGTTTGTGTTGGCTGAAAACTTTTTTATATATGAAGTGGTATTCAGTGGAACCTAGAGAGTTTCCTGTTTTAGAACTTCCTCTAAACTGGTTTAGCTCTAGATATACGTAAGGGTTAGAGTAAGAGAGGTGTGTGTGTGTAGAAAAAAGAGTATGTACATTGATGTCGCTGTCCTCTTATCTGCCCCCCCCTCTCCTCCTCCCCCACACACACACACACACACACACACACACACACACACACACACACACAGGTCCTCTCCCGCCCCCTCCTCCATCGGGGCGCCCTGGCGGCAGCATCAGGTCGGCGGGGGCTCCCTCCAGTCCGAGTCGTCCCCCAGGAGATTCCCGCGGTGGCTCCGGCCACAGACCCCCCCTCCCTCCGGACAGACCTGGCGTTGGGGGGGCACCAACACCGCCGCCACCCATGGGCAACGGCTTCCAGAACCATCACCAACATGCGGGTGAGGAGACACACGTAGACCCGCATGCAGCACACACACACACACAAACCCACAGACACACACACAGACACACAGACTCTCACATGCAGCTCGAACACTCACATGCAGCTCACACACACACACACACACACATACACACACACAGACACACACTCACAAACACAGACACTCGTATGTACAGTACACACACACACACACACACACACATCCTGTTTTGTCCTTAATCCTCCTGCTGTGTGTGTGTGTGTGCGCGTGTCATCCAGATGAGTGGGAATCCCGCTTCACCTTCCGCCCCATGTCCGAGCTCCCGCCCCCCGAGCCCTACGTTCCCTTCCAGAAGACCTATCCCAGCAAGATGGCCAAGAGTGACGGACGAGGTAACCAATCACAACTCCACTCCCAGCACTAATACTGTAATACAGGACACATCAGCACTCGTTTAGCGTTTACACTGTAACGCGCACAGCACAGCATTCTGTTTCAGCACCGTGCAGACACGGTGTCTCGTCCATGAGAGGGGCTTTCTGTGTGTGCGTGCGTGCGTGTGTGCGTGCGTGCGTGCGTGCGTGCGTATGTGTGTCCCTTAGAAGGGCCTGTGTGTGTGTGTCCCTTAGAGGGGCCATGTTGATGATGGTGCCTTCCTTTACTAGTTCAGCCCCAGGAACACAGCTGTGATATTCTTTAATTATCAGCATTGCCAAAATAATAACTTGCTTTCTCTTTCTCTGTGTGTGTGTGTGTATGTTTCAGGATCAGGCAAAAAGGAGAGGGGTGCCCCCCCACTACCCCCTATTCCCAGGTGAAGGAGACTGTCGTTTACCCTGGGATCCCCCAATCCAGCAGTTACTGTCTCGCTGTCTTTTCTTTCTTTCTCTTTCTTTCGCTCTCTTTCCCTCTCTGTCTCTCTATCTCTTTTTCTCTCTCTCTCTCTCTCTTTCCCTCTCTCATTTCCCTGTCTCAGTCTCTCCCTCTTTCTTCCTTTCTCTCTCTCTCGCTCTTTTACTTCTTTTCGTTTTGTCTCCACGGACCACTCGCTCGCTCTTGCACCGGTCACTGTTACCATGGAAGTATCACACTCAGATGGATCATCTAGAGTGGCGGCGGGGGATCTGCACCACGCTGGGACTGTGTCATTCTATCAATGTGCTCTCTATATCATACACACATACACACACACACACACACACACACACTCCTCTCTCCACACACACACAAACACTCTCACTCACGCACACACACACTCACATGCACTCCTCCCTACACATCACCTTATATGCGGGTATCAGAGCTAGGGAGCAGGGCTGGGAAATAGCATGTGGACGAAGCGAGTTTTTATATGAAGGAAAAAACAAAGACATAGGCCTAAAGAGAAGACAAAAGGTCTCAAAGAGAAGTGCCTTTATTGTATGGGTGCCTTTATTGTATGGGTGCCATTGGATGGGTATTCTTGTTGTATTTTTGTTGGATTGTTTGTTTGTTTGTTTGTTTTACTGATATGTTGAAGCGTAAGAAGGCTGATTGTGACAGTATTATTTTGTTTGCCAGATGTATTTAGCCTCTGCTGCCTCTGTTTGAGTAGCCCGTCCTCCCCGGCACAGCTGGCAGAGAGCCACTTCCTGCAGATGCCATCACCTACCCGCATACACAAACTGTTACCGGTTATCTGTGTGTGTGTGTGTGTGTGTGTGTGTGTGTAGGTGTGTGTGTAGGTGTGTGTGTAGGTGTGTGTGTAGGTGTGTGTGTAGGTGTGTGTGTAGGTGTGTGTGTAGGTGTGTGTGTGTGTGTGTGTGTGTGTGTGTGTGTGTGTGTGTGTGTGTGAAACCACTGGCTCTGTCTTTGTCTTATACAGAGAGAGAGCGAGAGAGAGAGAGAGAGAGAGAGAGACTTTCATTTGTTTGTAACAACTGATATCAAAGCACTTGTTTGTCACAGTTTCAAAGCACTATGCAACTTACAAGTCTGACAATCTGAAAGGGCCAGGTCAGTAGGCATCATCAAGTGTTTAGCCTTGCATCAATGAATTTAAGATAAAAGTCCACACACACACACACACACACAGGATCACAGAGGAAAACAGAGACCACTGATACTCCAACTTTGTTTTGAGACCAAAAATCTGAGCGGGAGAGTTCTCAGGACGGACGAGGGCTGCCGGTGAGCGTCCTCTCGACAGTGCCTCTTTTGTGTGCTTGCGGACAGGAAGTGTAGTATTTCAGAGCATTCTGGGAACTGCGCTCCTTCAAGAGCGCTTCTCCTCAGGTGGTCATGGGTTCGTTTGTCTCTGCGTGCACAGCCATATTCTCACAACTGCCCTCTTTGGGGTTCCTCTGAGGTCCAGAGAGGGGAGGTCTCGCCAACGGTACTCAAGGCTGTTCCCGTAGAGGGGACCGTCGTACGGATAAAAGGAAAAGATGTCTGTTTTTGTGTTACTCTTTTTGTATTTTGCTGCTTTTTGTTTTATTTGTATGGCTTTGTGGTCTATTTTTGTTATAGAAAAGACTTCCATTATGGCAGTGTTCCATTTTCTAAATAAAAATGACATGTTAAATAGTTTGCTGCAGTGCCACACGTGTATTGTATGTTTGTGATTTATCAGTTATGATAATCTGCAGATCTTGACACTTGCACCCTCAGTTTAAACTTTATACAACAGTGTTGAAATCAATCATAGTCCCAAGAAATGTCTTTGGGCCTGCTGGAACAGTAGACCTCCGTCTGCCACAGTGTGGCATTGTGGTGCATTACATATTGAGGTGATCATGCTGTAACACAATGTAACTGAAATATGGAAATATGCCTAATACACCACACCCAATCACACGCCCTGGGAGCTCGATGGTAGTTTGTGCTAAAGCAAGGACAACAAGACGGAAAACAGCTACACCCACAGGTCTCTCTAGTAGATCCCACTGCATGGGTGTTTTCAAGATCCTCTACTGTGGAATATGGGTTTGTTTACGCGACAAACGGCGTCTGAAGCGCATTTATTTCATGCAATCAAAAATGCAGACCACGTGAGCGGGACATGTGAACGTCAATTCAGCGGCGGTGGTCTCCACCAATCGCAATTACAAGTGGGGATGGCGAAAGGCCAGAGCGTAAAAATAGTTCGCAGTCATTGGCCACTTTGACAGTCATTCAAACACTATCGCACAGTGAGTGCACACTGTTTCCAGGGTCAAAATGTAAGTTCTGCGGTCAGTAAACATCTCACAGAATTCTGGTAATAAAAATGAGAGTAAAGGGGGTATATGAACATTATATTGACCATGACAGAAGACATAACCCTTCCATTGTAGCAACAGGAAGCAAATGGTAAGTGTTCAGTCGTCTGTTCGTCGCTTCTAACATGTTTTCGAAAGATTGCAGAACGTTTCATTCGGCTATGGGTCTGGTGCATCTGACGACTTACGCACGTCTTTTCTGTATTTAAAATAGTATCCATAATACGATATCTGAAAATAGGATGCGTGCTTGACTTAGATTTAGCCTAAACAACCCTCTGAGATTCTGTATGGCGAGAAGTAACAGATCCTGGTTTTGTTGAATTCCGCTCCAGTAAGAAACTGAAATCAATATTACTTCTCTATAGCCTTTCATAGCCAGATCTTAATCATACATCTCATCTCTGAATGTGTACATTATGTGAATGGTTAATTTTGTAGAGATTGTAGGCTACGGACAAGTGTTTTGACATTTGACAGCTGTAACCTAGCTATACTTCCTTGTATGATAGCGGTGCTGCTTGATGTCGTGGAGTAGTCTGCTGTTGGGCTATTAATACTTGTCCCAGTCTCTGATCAGTGATCACTGTGTGTTGTTTTTCCTGCTCCTCCTCCTCCCTGTGTTTTCGTTTCTAACAGGTGAGCGCATCAAGTCCCGTTCCTCAGGTTCTCACATTCGCACTTCCACCACGCGCCCATCATGACGGACCGCTACATTGCCATGCACGGGCTCAACATCAGCCACAGCCCGGTGTCCGCCAGCCCGACCATGTCCATCGATAAGCTTTTCCCAGCGCTCCTGGAGTGTTTCGGAATTATCATGTGCGGGTACGTGGCTGGCCGGACGGACATCATCTCCCCGAATCAGGCGAAGGGTCTCGGGAACTTCGTCTCGCGCTTTGCGCTCCCCGCGCTGCTGTTTAAGAACATGGTTCTGCTGGACTTCGGGGATGTCATCTGGTCGTTCCTGTGGAGCGTGCTGATCGCCAAGGTCACGGTATTCGTGATCGTGTGCTCGCTCACGCTGATGGTCGCTGGTCCGGAGAGTCGGTACAGCAAAGCGGGACTCTACTCGATATTTGCTACCCAAAGCAATGACTTCGCGCTGGGATACCCCATTGGTGAGCTCTAGCTGTCTTGTGAATGAGCATTAGACTAAGCTGTTTTTTTACAGTTTAGTCTAATAGTTTTATTACAGTATTGTTTATTAAACCTGCTGTTGGGCCTGCACATTCTCTGTTTTAGTCTAGTACAATTTTCACAAAAGAGGAGTTCTAGCGGCAAATTTGATGAAAAGCCGGTAAACCATGTTTTTTACATAATTTGAGGGTGCTGATTCTGAATATTGTGTTTACCAAGCTGAATTCTGAGTTTTAAACCTTCTAATTTGCATATTAAAATGAGCAAAACGTTTTTTTCTTTTTATTTCTAAACCAATCAGTTAAACATCATAGCATTAAGGTTAAATGTCATATTTAAATGCTAAAATAGTGCAGGAGTCATAACCAAGTATTTTTTAAACATGTTAGATTGAATTAAGGCAATAAAACAAGGTAGTTTATTAATAACAACGTTTATTAATAACAGATGGGATAAAGGTAATAAAGCAAACAGTATTCATAAAACGAACCATTTTAATTGCTCTTAAACCTGAAATAAAACTAAGAACAGGCCAAAATAAATACAAATCAAATTTATTTACAGCAGAGAGTGCCTCTCAATCTCCATGGCCACTGCAACAGTCACTGTGGAAAGAAAAAGTCACACATTAGGATTTTATGTTGTGTTTGGTGTTAGTTCTGTGTTAAATTTGAAATAGAAAGTTAAGAGAAATTACTTCTAACTTACCTGAAGTGAGATGTTCCTCCTTAGTCCAAACTGCTTGCATTCTGGCATGGATGATCTGGAGTTCTTCTACATTTGCAGCCACCTGTACAAAGCAAGCCGGCGCTGCGACAACTGCATTTGCTTGTATTGCAACCACACTTGCACCTGCAGGTAACCATCAAGCTACAGCTTTTGGGGATTGCTGCAACAGACATCAGTTTGGGTTCCAGGTGTCCATTGATGACATCCCATCCCATTTCCTCTATAGGTGGTAGTATTGGATTTGTTTTGTTTGCTTGTCTCCATACTAGAGCTTGATAATGTGCTCTTCTAATATGCCACTGAGCAGCATCACTCGTAGGTGGTAGAGCCTCAGGTCCCCGACATCTGGAGAACAGTGTGGCTCTTGCATCATTGCAGCTGACATCGTTGGTGTCATAAACACGACAAATGAACTTCTCTGCAGAATGTATGGTGGTTTCAGTCAGTTCACCCAGGCCAAGTCCATCTAAAAGTGCAGGCTGCTCCAAGAATGTTTTCCAGGATGTTTTCTTGCTATGTCCTGCAAAGTAGGACACAGTGTCACAGCCTGTTATTGCATGGAAGGCCAGAATATTCTCAATATCGGGAACCTGCACCCTCAGACTCTCATGCACTTTGTGTATGGGGATATGCCTGGGTTTTTTGGAGGTCCCCATTCTCAGCCACAACTGTTTGCACTTCATCTTGCCAAAATGCGCAATTAACAAAATGAGTACATCTGTATCTGGACTTGAAACAACAAGAAATTCTGCATTTGAATGTACACAGTGGAGCACAATCCTTGTGTCTGCTTCCTCATGGTAGGCCTGGAGAGCAGTGATGTCCATTTCTGAATTACACTTTGCCGTGTTCTCTTCTTTAAAGCCTCCAGCCACAATGATAATTTTGTCGTCTGGAGCTTGAGCCAATAGCTCGTCTGATAGAAATGTTGCCAAATCTTCTTTGTTCTTCTCCAAAGCAAGGAAATTGGACCAGTTCCTTGGAAGTGGTACAGAGCTATCTTCAATGGCACGGCGAATAGGTGTGCATCCTCTTGCACGTTTCCCCCTGGTTGTGCTCTTAATTGATATGTCTCTGTACCTGTCAAATGTAGTGTCAATTCTGTCAAAGTTTTTGCCAAATGCAAGCACTCTTTTCACAAACTTGCTGGCATATTGCCCAAATGTGTTGCAGTCAGATGGTTGTCCTAGCATCATAACAAAAGCTTGACCATCGATCACTAGCGTTGAATCAATGTCTGTAGGGTACACCAGTGCTGGACATTCCACATCACCACATAGCACCTGACTGAGGATGGATTTATTTCCACTTCTCAAATAGCCATCACTGTCTGCAATAGCAGTGGGGACATTCATCAACTCGTGTCTGAGGATTTTCCCCAAGTCCACTTCCCTTCCTGCGTCATATGCTGTGATAATGCGCTGCAAAACATTTCTTTCAGCTTTGGCTTTGGTGACTAACTTTTCCACTCCTTTCTTTCCTGCCCTGTGAAGAGTGGCAAATGTAGGAGGTTTATTTTTTGGCAAAGGATCCCTGAGTTTTTTCTGCTGGTCACCATTCTTGGGTTGCATGAGCCTCTGTTTCACAAAGGTGATCAATTTCTCCTGACCAAGACTACGTGCATTTAGTAGAGATTCTTGTATTTCTGTTGTTGCGATGTCTTTAGTAACAATATTCTGCAACATATCAGGAAAGCAACTCTGCTGTCTGTCTGAGAATACAGCTGATTTCTGTAACAATTCCATTACATTATTTTCATCTCCATGGTCTTGGAGCCTCCTTGACACATTGGATTCATTATGCACCATTTGATCATAATGTTCAAGATGATACATCTCCCTTGTCTGTGCAGCTATGTGTGTGCGAAGACTGTATGATAAAGTCCAACGGAATAGCGCAGATGCCGTTTTGGTGATGCCGATTATCCCACCGCTTCCCTTTCCGACACCATTCATCCATTCCTGAGCTTGGTCAGGATCCACTTGGTTGAATCTTCTTGATGATCCTTTCACAACCCAGTTTCCATTGTCAAATTCCTCTTGCACTTCAGCTGGAAGCTGCTTCATCTGAGCAAGGTACACCGGGCCCCATCTTGCATAATTAGTATGGTCGTAGCGATGGAAGTATGGAAGCATTTCCTGAAATGCATACAGGTGTAAGCCCCACTTTCCCTCTCTCTGAGCACGGGTAAAAAGCAGGAGGATCTGAACCATCTCTGCGTACTGCCACCAGAATTGAAAATTGGGATTTGCATCTTTCTTTGAAGCAATGAATGAGGATTGGAGAGCATTGTAAGTGTCAGAGGATAGCATGTCACACATTTTCTCAAAGTCTTCCTTCACATCAGATTTTGTATATGTCTCAAGATTTTGTTTGAGATTCCCATCATGGTCCTCCAGATAGACCAGAAACTCTGGCAAAAGCAGTTGCCACAAGGCTTGAACGGTAATCTTGTGAGCCCGTACACCCTTGTTGTAGTCTTTCCCTTCTAGAACATGGTTAACTGTTCCAGGACCAAATAGGCCACTCTCCACCCAGATTTCAGCTAGACCAGAATCTTGCATATGTTGGCCTAGAACCTTCAAAAAGTTCATTGATATATGCAGACCCCCAAGACGTGGGATGAGACTGTCTTTATATTCTGGCACTATCCATTTCAGTTCCATAAGTAAAGGGAAAAGTGCTTGATCAACAGTCAGTACAACATAGCTCTGGTTGAATGATTTGGCAACTTGCATGATTCTTCTGACAACAGTATTCATAGTGTTGATGTCATGTGATGGGGCTGGGATTATGGGCATGTAGCCAACCAAGCTGATCTCAGGATTTGTGTCAGACCCTTCTTCATTGAAACTTGTCCAGCCAGGTTTTGGATTTTGTGCCTGTCGTTTCATGTGAAATGCTCTGTCTTTGGCAACTGCCGTTATTGCGGCCGGACAATGACTGAGCGTTTGTTCAAACCATTGCTCGCAGACTTTGTCATTCAAATTTGGCTCGACACTTCCTTCACGGATATACACAGGCAAGATTATGTTCATTTCCTCTGGAACTTTAAGAGTGACCTGCTGACTTGGTGAGACATTTTCTAGAGGATCAACTGATATTGGACCTCTTTGCCAGGCAGCATACTGGGTTGCATGGAAAGTGTTTTGGCCATCAAGAGTCCCCTCATTAATGTCAATGTTGTCTGCAGAAAAATGAATAAAACGCCCCTGAACTAAATTGGATGGGATGATGGCTCCAGTCTCCTTGTCCATTGTTGATAGAGTATGTGTTGCAAGGGCAGTGTCAATTCGGAGGATGTCCCTATAACTGATTATATGTCCAGCATGATGAAACATTTCCACCAATTTTCTTGACCGTGTTGCCTGATGTAAGCTTGTACCAAGGCCAATATGTTTGGGAGTCCAGTTCTTTCCCCCACTTACCATGTACACCAAGTCCTGTGCAACACTCATGACTCTGGTCTCGATATGCTGTTCACTTTTCTTTTGGTGGCCAGCTCGTTGCATCTCCCCTCTTTTCTCAACTTCTTCTGCCTCTCTTTCATCCTCAGCTTTATCCGCAGAGTCAATGTCATCAATTTCCTCATCTCCAGAGTCAATATCATCATCCATTTCCTCACTCTCCTCACTTAGCTTCTCAAGGAGACTCTGTCCTCCAATAAGAAGTTTAATGAACATGTACAGTTTCTCTGGGACACAGGCAATAGCATCCTCTTCAGAAACATTAAGGCCTTTGTGTGCTGGTTGTGCCAATATATCAGAGCGAAGCTGAAGGGCTACATGCACCATTGCCAGAAAGTCATCTTCCACATCAGGCCTGTAGACAGGTATTGGGTTCTCATCAGGCTCAGCATCCCTTCTTTTATTCAACATTTCAGACACTGGAACATGTGCAAATTCAGTTGGCAGGAGCACTGTTTGCCTCCCAGTGATCTCTTCATTTCGCAGTTTTACGAATTCGTAAAGGTCTGTGATATGAGGTGCAATATATTCCTTGAACGTAGATATACGACTAAGGAATGACGGTGGTATTTCAACACCCTCTTCCACAGCAAGTGAGCAGTAGTGAGAAAATACCTCTTTCAGTTCCAAAATATCTCCATTTGCAGCAGACTTCTTTAAGTCATTAATGAGCCACATCAATATTCGCCCCTTCTCATCATTTGCTTCTCCTCTTGTCTGTGATACTCTTCGAATGAATTTCTTGTAACAGTTGGGATGGTACTTGCCCTCAGCAGCTATCAAATCGTTAACCCCTGCCACACGTACAGAAAGAGCATGGTCACACCATGCACCATCAATTATTTGTTGACTGACTTTAAATGTCATAACAGAGCATAGTGTTTCTTTCTTCACCTTTTTGCTTTCCTGGCAAAATAAGCAGAGCTTCCAGTCGGTTGATGATGTCCTACTACGTAGTCTTGAACTAGTGTGAGGTGTAGTTACAGTTGAATGTGATGGTTTATTTAGTCGTTGTATTTTACCTTTGTCTGTAAAAGTTGCGAAACAGCTCTTATGCCATTGTACTTCATCTCCATTCCCAGGCCCGATGGTCAAAATCCTGTGGATCTTATCAATATTAGCTGCATCTTGAAATTTTTGTCTTTCTTCAGCTGATGCCTTAAGCGATTGTAGGCCTTGAGCTGTTCCTTTGTAAATCGTATCCTTTTTCGATTTTTGGCAAATTATACAATCTCCTGAAGAGCCAGACATGAAAGGACTCAAACAAGCTTGCTCTTCCATTTTTGTCCCCCACCGTACAGAGCATGACTCCGTAGAGAGAAAGACTAGAGAGAATGACTATAACATGACACCATGGAGAGAATGACTAGAGAGCATCTCCACGTCATGTTATATATCCCAATATTTCAGTGAAGCAGTAAACTATTCTGAATAAAGGGTAAAAGCTGATGATAGCAAACAGGGACCAAAGACTTGTTAAAATAAAAACAAGAATGGTCTGTCATCTAGAATCCAACTCTACTTTATATCTGTGTCAGGAATTTGTTCTGTTCATCAAATGAATGAAATGAAAAACACAAGTTTTAAAAAGTTACAATATAGTAGTTGCAGTATAGTGGTTACAGTACAGTGGGCGCTAATGCTAATCAAGCATCATAGTGATTTATATATTTTATTATAATATTTGTCATATTGATACATTATGTTGATATTTGTCTGTATTTATTTGGACTTTTTATGAAATATGTTTAATTAAAGAGAACTTCATTTGCTTATATGACTACTATGCTATTATGCTAATTAACACACTTAAACCTCAAAATCTGTCTTGGCAAACATAATATTTAGAATCACCACCCTCAACTTATAGGCAATATCAATTGAATTAGCTGTTAGATCCCTTTTTCTGAATGTATTTCGGCGACTTTTGCACAGTTGTGTACTAGTACAATTGTAAGAAAAAAAGAATGCTAGTGGCGTATTTGAATAAAAGTCGATAAATAGTCTATTTTCACATATTTTGGGGGTGCTGATTAGAAATATTATGTTTACCAAGCTGGATGTTTTGTGCCATCCTTGTAATTTGCATTAGTATGGGACTTTTTGTTAACATTTTACGAGTCGGCCATCTTGAAAGTCAGTCATCTTGAAACCAGTGGCTGTCAAAATATAGACAATACATGTACACATGCTGGAGCATCAGCATACAAGATTTGGTGACAATTTATCAACCCTTTCAAAAGATATAGCAGAGACAAAGAATCTCCATTCGCCTAGTATGACTGCTATGCTATTATGCTAATTAGCAGGCTTAAAACTCAAAATTCAGCTTGGTAAACAAAATATTTGGATTCAGCACCCTCAAATTATGGGAAATAGCATGTTTACCGACTTTTCCTCAAATTTGCCGCTAGACCCTTTTTCTGAAGGGTTTCCTGAGATTTCTGCCTAGTCTATTTGTGGATATGGGTGAGGGACTGATACTCAGGGCCGTAGTATTAATTGCCCAGGGGCTCGGGACCGTGAGAGCACTGAGCACGGTCAAAGTCGCAGTCATAGGCTACACTCATCATCGAGATGTAGTCTTATCTATCGGTTTCTCGAACGCTTTTGAGCGGGAGATAGGCTACACAAATTAAGTTTTGAGTGTAGTAATAAACACGCGTAATGTAGTGGCTTTACGCATAGAACCAGCGCATTTGTGTTTGGTTAATTGCCTGGTATAGATTACAATGCGCAGACAAGGCTTATGTATATGACACCTTTTGAGATAAAGCTAATGGTGAAGACCTTTATCTCCTGTTATTGGATCAGCAGGTAAAACGAGTTTAGAAAGTGTAAGTCCTGCCAAGTAGGCCTATTTGATCCAACTATTTAGTAAACCAGCTCTGAATTAGCAGCCATGTAGATCAGATAATTAGTGATATCACCTGTGTTAAGTGCACAGGTAGAAATAACATACTGTATGGCAGGACTTTTACTCTCTGGACCCGGGATGTCCGCCTCAGAGAACAGTTTGAGAGCCAATTAGCCCTTTTCACGTGATGTCAGACGAAGCGTTGCTGGGTATCCTCCGGCATGTCCAGCCGCCAAATACTACAGAAGAAGAAGAAGAAGTATTCATGGGTTTCATCAGGTCCCTTTCCACAGGTGTATACAATCAAGCACCTTGATTATCAATGCAGACTGCATGGTGCTTGATTGTATACACCTGCGGAAAGGGACCTGATGAAACCCATGAATACTTCTTCTTCTGTAGTATTTGGCGGCTGGACATGCCGGAGGATACCCAGCAACGCTTCGTCTGACATCACCGTGAAAAGGGCTAATATGGGCTGCTAAGAAAGACCCTGTTGTAGTTTGTAAATGATTGCCTGCTATACACAATTAATTTCTGTCAATTAAACCTCTTATCAGTGCATATTTATTTATGTGTATCCCCATTTATTGTGATGTCCAAGTTTGATGAGTGCTTTTTCTTTTTCTCTCTCCCTGTGTCTGTGTGTGTGTGTGTGTGTGTGTGTGTGTATGTGTATGTGTTTTGCGTGTGTATGTGTATGTGTGTGTGTGTGTGTGTGTGTGTGTGTGTGTGTGTGTTTTGCACGTGTGCCTATGTGTGTGTGTGTTTTGCGTATGTGCCTGTGTGTGTGTGTGTGTGTGTGTGTGTGTTTAATGTGTGTGTGTGCCTGTGTGTGTGTGTGTGCCTGTGTGTGTGTGTGTGTGTGTGTGTGTGTGTGTGTGTGTGTGTGTGTGTGTGTGTGTGTGTGTGTGTGTGTGTGTGTGTGTGCCTTTGTGTGTGTGTGTGTGTGTGTCCGGCCTCAGTGGACGCCCTGTACAGGAGCACGTACCCAGAGTACCTGCAGTACATCTACCTGGTGGCCCCCGTCTCTCTGATGCTGCTCAACCCCATCGGCTTTGCTCTGTGTGAGATCCAGCGCTGGAAGCAGAGCCCGGACCACAACAGCCAGAGTAAACTGCACATCATCTCCGTCGTCTTACTGCAGGTGTGTGTTTGAATAATTGTGTGTGTGTGTGCGTGTGTGTGTTTCCCATAATGTGTGTTTGTGTGTGTGTGTGTGTGTGTGTGTGTTTCCATAGAGTGTGTGTTTCCATAGTGTGTGTGTGTGTGTGTGTGTGTGTGCATCGTGTGTGTGTGTGTGTGTGTGTGTGTGCATAATGAATGTGTGCATCATGTGTGTGCATGTGTGTGTTTGTGTGATAATGGTAATGGGGTGGCGGTGAGCTTCCAGCCACAGAAGGTCAAAGGTCAGAGGAGCTGAATTGTCATACAGAACAACACGACATCACCGGACCTGACTACACTAAGCTGAATTAATTTACAGAAATAGTGCAGGACTGTTTCAGATATGTAATTTGAATATAAAATGTGTAGATGCCTTAATGGCAGATTGAGAGGCTTGTGATTGAAACCTTCACCGCTGAATTCGGAGTATGTTCCATGTACTAGCTTTTAGTAATAATTGCAACATCAACCACAAGACACATCCTGTTCATCTTACAATTATCTCTCTCTCTCTCTCTCTCTCTCTCTCTCTTTCTCTGTGTGTTTGTGTTTGTGTTTGTGTTTGCGTGTGTGTGTGTGTGTGTGTGTGTGTGTGTGTGTGTGTGTGTGTGTGTGTGTGTGTGTGTGTGTGTGTGTGTGTGTGTGTGGCAGGTCCTGAAGAACCCCATCGTGTTCATGGTGCTGGTGGGAATCGTGTCTCACTTCCTGTTGGGTGGGCAGGTCCCTGAGCTGCTGCTGGAGTTTGTGGACGGATTGGCCAACTCGTTTGGGGGGGCGGCGCTCTTCTACCTGGGCCTGTCCATGGTTGGTCAGCTCAGGAGATTGACGCGTTCCACTGGAGTAGCACTCATACTGCTCATCACTGCCAAACTGTAAGTGAGGAACCAGTGCGCGCCCCCCCCCCCCCCCCGCCCCCCACCACCACCAACACACACACACACACACTCACCCATGTACACACACGCTCAAACACACACACACACACACACACGCACAAATACACACACACATACTGTACCGCCATTCCTTCACTTGCCAACTTCCAACTGACTCTCAGGCACAGATCCCCCCTCACCAACACATACACACACACACACACACACACACACACACACACACACGCACAAATACCGCCATTCCTTCACTTGGCAACTTCAAACTGACTGTCAGGCACAGATCCCTCCTCACACACACACACACACACACATCGCCTTTCCTTCACTTGCCAACTTCGAACTGACTTAACAGGCCACCCTAAGCAGTAAGCCACGAATGCCTGAATGATGAGTGAATGAGTGTGCAAGTGAATGAGTGTGCAAGGCACGGCCGGGATGGGTTGTGTGTGTGTGTGTGTGTGTATATGTGTATGTGTGAGTGTTTTTGTTTGTGTCTGTGTGCATGAATGTGTTGCCTATCAAATTGTTGATGGCCACTGTCAAGTCGAGGAGATTATCTGTGAAAAGTAACTACCGGTAGTCATTTTCTGGAAATCATGTCAACCATAGAAACGGTGCTCTCATCTGATTATAGGAATTGTTATTTTCTTTGTTAAAAACTTTTAGTGTGATTCAGGAGTACTTTTTAGGCTGGGTGAACCCTGCCTGACCTGCCGGCAAATTTGGATTTCACCCGGCAGCTCAGGCTGGAAACCTGCACATCTATCTCCTCTGTTCCCTGCCAGAACCTTTGGCTCCAATCACAAGCTAGCTTATCCAAAAGATGCACCAGATCGTTGGTCTGATTGGTTTAAGGATTATCCAAGCGTACGGAGTCATGATTTGAACGATGCCAATAGAACTCGACAGTCCCGCCCCTCCTTTGCGGTAGAAATAAAGCGCAGACTCCCCATACTAAGGTTCAATCTTAAAAGATTGAGCTTAGTATGGTGATAGCCAGCCAGACTAAGTACTCTTAGCAGTAAGATGAAATGCTTTGTGAATACGAGCCCTGATCAGTCGGAGAGCTGAAGGTACAGGCTGTCCTATGCTATCCCTTTGAAAGGGGGATGCTTGTGCGTCACTCTGAAAAGCTTCTGGGTTAAGAGTCTTATCACACACTTCCTTGTTGGCAGCCAGGGTTGTGAAACACTGCACAGTCATTACCACAGTTAGGAAAGCACACATTTCACAGCACGATGTCAAACTCACTGAACGCCTTCAAATGATGTGTTTGTAAGACACACTTCAAATGATGTGTCTCGAATACCAGAACGTGAGTGTATGTGTGTGTGTGTGTGTGTATGTGAACATGCAGCAACATGTACGTGAAGAATTTGCACAGGCCTGGGACACGTCAGTACTATCAACAGTACAGTTTTACTTATGTAGGCTTTTCTCACAGGCCTCTGCTTCGGACATGAAATGTGTGTGTGTGTGTGTGTGTGTGTGTGTGTGTGTGTGTGTGTGTGTGTGTGTGCGTACGTGCATGTGCGTGCGTGCGCAAGGTTTCTCTCACAAACCTCTGCTTTGGAGGCTGTGCTCTGGTTAACTAGTGTCAAATGAACAAGGTACTTTAATATACATCAAAACTGTGTATATGTGTGCTACAGGTTAGTAATGCCACTGATATGCAAGGACATGGTGGAGATTCTGGACACGGCGAACTCCAGCTCAGCCAATCACTCGAGCCTGTCCAACTTCGCCTTCCTGTACGGAGTGTTCCCCACGGCGCCCAGCGTGGCCATCTATGCAGCCCAGTACAACACCGAGCTGGAGGTGGTGAGTACACACACACACACACACACACACACACACACACACACACACACACACACACACACACACCTAATCTCACCTGGAGTGCTAGGCACACATTTAAACTGAACTCACGCAGTGTAGAGTAATAAAGAATGTTTTTTGATATGCCCTTTGGTCCTACAAGCAGGGAGAAGAATCTTAAATATCATAAACTAGAAATCACTCAGAGAGTGCAAACCTCCGCCAAGTAAACACATAACCGCCTCCTGGATCCAGATGGTGATACAGATGATCACTTCCAAAATTGAATAATTTCTTCCATGGGTCATTTCAGACCTTCCCTGAAAATGTAATTGAAATCCAACCTTTTGATAAGATAAGATAAGACAAGATCAAACTTTATTTGTCCGTTAAAGGGAAACTTGGTTCACATAATCTGCCAGATGACAAGACGCACACAAGATATCATAGCATCAGTAAACATTCATTCAAATATATAATTTAAGAATTATATCAAGGGTAGTCTGTAATCTATTTAAAGTGTTTAAAGTGTTCAGATGATCTCCTCTGGTTTAGGAGTGTGATGGAGTGTGGCACAAAGGAGTTCTTGTATCTGTTCCTTCTGTGGCAGGGCACCCTGAAGCGCCTCCCAGAAGGCAAAAGCTCAAACTCACTGTTCAACACATGAGCTGGGTCCATAGAGATTTTGTCAGCAAGTTGTTCAGTCTGTTTCTTATAAAGTTCAGTGAATTTGTTCTCCACTGAATGGCCCGCAATCTTGGAGCAGATGTTAAGAAGCCTCAGTATCTGTTAAGAAGCCTCAATATCTATAATATTGAGATATCTTGCAAACAAACAAACAGACAGACAGACAGACAGACAGACAGACAGACAGACAGACAGACAGACAGACAGACAGACAGACAGACAGACAGACAGACAAACCCCGATGAAAACATAGCCTCCTTGGCGGAGTTAATAAATCATAAATAAAAAGTGAGATTTATGAAAAGAAAATCACAATCTTACTTGGCCAAGAATTAGCATAAATTATGTTTTCTAAGCAAAGAAACCTAACCTCTGGTCATAGGGTATAAAACCCTCCTTGCTGCCCTTAACGTCATGCTGGAGTTGCAAAGCCTCCCACCTCCTCCCCTGCCTGCTCCTCCATTTCACTATTAGCTCTAAGCTCTAAATTACCCCTCATCCATAGGGGGTGTTAGCGGACATCACTCACAAGTTATCTCCGCTATTGGCTTCCCAGGACCACGGCCAGCTACCAAGCCAAACTTGCCATTCTCTGTACTCACTGTAAGCAATCCAATGGGCAAACTAGTGAAGTAAGATTAAATAAAACCGTAAGACTATGGAAATAAAATCACTTGCATTACAGTAAATGCAAAGCTGACTTTGCACATAAATCAAATGTCTCCTAATAATTCCCAATAAATAAAGTGAGGATTTAATCCGTCTCCTAGGTGACCTCTGGGATGGTCATCAGCACGTTCCTGTCTGCACCAATAATGTACGTGGCGGCATGGTTACTGACCATTCCCTGGATGGACGCCATGCCCTTGGTTACAGAGCTTCTAAATGTCAGCTTCAACATCAGCATCATCAGCTTGCTTGTTCTGGTCAGTGTATGTGTGTGTCTTTGTGTGTGTGTGTATGTGTGTGTGTGTGTGTGTGTGTGTTTGTTGGGACCGGTGCTGAAGTGTGTGTGTGTGTGTGTGTGTGTGTGTGTGTTGGGACAAGTGCTTGTGTGTGTGTGTGTGTGTGTGTGTGTGTGTGTGTGTGTGTGTGTGTGTGTGTGTTTGTGTGTGTGTGTGTGTGTGTGTGTGTGCAATGGGGTGCCTGTCGCATGTGTTTCCCTTTATATCTTTGTGCTGATGTGTGTGTTCACCTCTGTGGGTGGTCGGGTTTCTGTGGCGGTTAAGTCCCTGTGTCTGCAGGGGAATTCTACTCCAACTGGCACCGAGCCTTCTATTCTATTACCTCAGCGGAAAACTCCGGAACAGAAATCTTTTAATCCTGCCCATGGTAGATGTATGAAACCTTGAGTGTTGTGTTAAATCTCCACTTAATCTCTGTGAAATCTGTGTATTTGTTTGTGTGTGTGTGTGTATGTTTAGGTGTGGACCATATCAGTGCTGTTCCTCAGTAAGAAGTTTAAAAGGTTGCCTCACATGTTCGTTATGAACTTGTTTCTGGCTCAGGTAAGACCATACACACATATTAAAGATTCAACTCTTTGAAAACAGTATTTAAAGCATTAAGCATACAGTAGAACAGAGACAGATTGTAACACTGTGCCACCCACATTTCAGTGTGCTCCTAATGTTCTGTGTGTGTGTGTGTGTGTGTGTGTGTTTGTTTGTGTGTGTGTGTGTGTGTGTGTGTGTGTGTGTATGTGTGTATGTGTGTTCGTGTTCTTTCAGCTTCTGGTGTGTGTGAGCATGATTATTTGGAAGTTTGTGGTGCATCGGGACGACTTGTTGGGCCAGGTTCTGATCTTCACCTTGCTGTACGGCTGCCTCTACAGCACATACCTGTGGACAGGTAAGACACCTGGATGCTCTGACCTCTGACCTTCAAACTCTGACCTCCTTTCTCTTCTCTCCGCCTCTCCATCTCTCTTACTCATACGCAGCTGCATTCTTCTGTCACAAGCAGATCAGTAAGTTAGGGTGTGTGTGTGTGTGTGTGTGTGTGTGTGTGTTGCAGGGCTCATTGCCTTTTCTCTGGCCCTAATGAAGAAGAATGAGAAGATGAAGATTCGCCCAGCAGTCTTTGTGCTTCTAGGATGGGGGTGAGTTCAGTTATGCATACAGACAATGTGTGTGTGTGTGTGTGTGTGTGTGTGTGTGTGGGTGTGTATGATTGCGTGATTGTGTGATTAATCCATAAACTAAACAGACTTGCTTTGTCGTAATGGTATTACATCTTTACCTGTGAATCTGCATATCTTTCTGTCTCCTTATATGTACATCTCTCTCTCTCTCTCTCTCTCTCTCTCTCTCTCTCTCATCTCCTCTACATCTCTATCTTCTCGTCCTCAGGATTCCTTTCCTGACTGTGGGTGGGTTGCTTATCGCTGGAGAGCGCATGGATGACACCATAGACTCTGCCTTCTTTTATGGGCGTGCTCAGGTGAGTGACAGCTGAATGCTGATGCGGACCAACTGACATTTGAAATGAGGTGCGTTCAAATTTGCTGTGACGAAAACAGTGATGAACATTCATTTTCTTTGAAAAGTTCAATTCTAACTGCAATTGCATTGTTTATTCGTCAAACTCATGTCCAGTTCCACTGTATGTTCGCCTTCTCAGACTGTTTGTGATTGTTCGCAAACATTCGCCGAAAACTCAAGGCTAACAGAATGCTGTTTGCAAACGTTCGCCTATGTTTGCGGAGTTCCGCAATATGATGTGACAATCACCCGTGAGATTTTCCCCATAGATTGCATGAACACTGAAACTATAGATTGTTTGCGTTGAATTCTAGAAGGAACTAGAAAAATAATTCACTCCTTAATTCACAGGTTAAATGACCTGCATCCACACACTCACACAATAAAGTGACCTTACAAAAAAAATAACACACAACACACCTCAGGAGCTTCTTGCAGACTGAGAGGCGTCTGCTTTGTGACATCTACCAAATATCTTTATAGAGGGCAGGGACCGCTACTCATTAATGCCCAGATGGGACCACAACAATTCTTGCAAAATAGCTTATTATATGAAATTAAGTCAGTTTTCCTCCTCTTCTCTCTCTCCGTCTCCGTCTCTATCTCTCTCTATCTCTCTCCCTCTATCCCTCTCATGGTCTCATTCCCTCTCTCCTTTCTTCTCTCTCTATCTTTCTCTCTCCCTCTCATGGTCTCATCTCCTCTCCCTCATTCCCTCTCTCTCCTTTCTGTTCTACCTCCCTCTCTCCATCTCTCTCTCTCTCTCTCATTCCCTCTCTACCCCCCCATCAGATGGGCAGCACGGCGGTGGTGCTGTTCTGCAGTATTGCGCTGGGGGGTCTGTCTCTGCTGGGGCTGGGCAGGGGGACCCAGGAGGAGCAGCACTACCATGCCCTGGACCAGAGCTCCATGTCGGGCACCACCGAGGACGTGCGCCCCTACAGGGACCAGGAGGACCACGCCGCCACTCAGCCTGCCACCCCACAGGACACCAGCAACAGAGGTACACTAAGTGTGTGTGTGTGTGTGTGTGTGTGTGTGTGTGTGCGAGTGTGTGTGTGAAGGCATGTGGGAGTGTGTGTGTGAAGGCATGTGGGTGTATCACAGGAATGCATTTAGTGGGAGGAAAAGCATATTATTCTCAGCGGTCTATTTGTGTTTTGCAGAAGTTGACTTTTGCACATTGAATGATTGAAAAGAAGGAAAGAGCTTTTCAGTTTTAATCTTTTCAGCACACTGTATTTCTCCAAATGTTGACTTATACACAGTGGTGTGCTTTGTGTGTGTGTGCATGTCTGTGTATGAGAGTGTGTGTGTGTGTGTGTGTGTGTGTGTGTGTGTGTGTGTGTGTGTGTGTGTGTGTGTGTGTGTGTGTGTGTGTGTGATGTTGATAAGAGCTAAGCCTGACGGCGGTTTTGGTGGTGTAGTAATATGCTCCATCTCTCCCCCCTCCCTCCTGTCAGAAGAGCAGCCCAGCGAGAGGCCGGTCCCTCAGCCCATGCCTGATATGATTGTGGGCCATCTGAACGACACCGCACCGGCACAAACAGGTACCAAGACACACACACACACACACACACATACATACATACATACATACATACATTCTCACATTCTCTCTCTTTCCACAATTTGGCACAGAGTGTCATTTTAATTGCACAATGCCACCATATACAGGTACCAAACCATACGCACACAGGCACGCACACACACACACACACACACACACACACACACACACACACACACACACACACACACACACACACACACACATGAGTTGGCGTGGGGTGCCATCTGATTAACACGAAACACACAGGTAGTTAGAGTGTGTGTGGACAGTTGGACTGTGAGCTCCTGTTTCTGCATGGCCCATAGTGAAAGGCCTTATTAGTGTGTGTGTGTGTGTGTGTGTGTGTGTGTGTGTGTGTGTGTGTGTGTGTACGTGTCTGTCTGCTAAATTCTTAAATTACCATGTTACTGTATGTATACGGAATCCAGTAAATAAGCTACTGTATGTGTATTGTGTCACTTCTAGGATGAGTGCTAAGTGGAGAGGAAATGGTGGGTGTTTGTGTTCGTATGTGCTAGACTATTTTTAGGTGTGTCGGCTTAGCAGTACACTGTTTTCATGTGAGGTGTGGTGTGGTATATGTCAGTGCTAGAGAAACATTCAGTAACTCGGTGTATTTATTTAGATTTAGGTAGTGTAGTGTAGTGTGTGTGGGTGGGTGTGTGGGTGTAGGTGTACATTCTGTGTGTGTGTGCGCGCCCATATGGTAAACACTTGATTCTCTGTGCATATATTTCTGTAAATATGTGGTTATGCTGGATATACGGTATGTTATTATTTCAGTTTATCGCACTTGTTAAGAAGATGCACTGAAACTTCCACTTTATCCACTTGATCTTAATCTTCTGTGTGCTTATGTTCAGTGCACTGCTATGTTAGTTTGTGGAAATGTGTGTGTGCGCTTGTGGTGTGTGTGAGTGAGGTTAAGTCTTTGGCGTAATTCCCCCGTCATGTCTCCTCCAGACCAGACAGGGGCGCCACTGCGTGAAGCCCCCAGTGCTCGCCTGGCCCAGGAGGAGAGGCAGGTGGCCCGCCATGCCCTGCTGTGTCTGCTGCTCATCGTTGGCCTGCTGGCTGTAAGTCACCTGCGCTCTGTCGCGGTCCCAGCCCCCGGGTCTGGGGACTTGATGGTGCTCGTTTTCAGTGTACACGGATATACACAAATGTACACGGATGTACTGTACATGTTCAGTGTACACAGATGTACACTGAAACGTGTTTACACGGATGCTAGTCGTTCTTCTGGCAGAACAAGTCAATTACATGGGAGGGAGACAAGACACTCTGCGACAAAGTAAACATAACTTTAAACAATGAAAGGGCTTCTTAAGTTTGCGTGTTTTTTCTTGTTTATAATTGATGTCATTATTGTGTCCTTAGTGTGACTCACCCATGTTTTGTGATCCATTACAAATGTGGCTGAGCCTCCTTCTCCTGTGTGTGTGTGTGTGTGTGTGTGTGTGTGTCTGTCTGTCTGTCTGTCTGTCTGTCTGTCTGTCTATCTGTCTGTCTGTCTGTCTGTCTGTCTGTCTGTCTGTGCGTGTGTTGTAGAACCTATCCAGCTGTCTCTGGTGGCTGTTCAATAAAGACCCCGGCAGACTGTATCTGGAGCTGCAGTTCTTCTGCGCGGTCGCCAACTACGGACAGGTAGATTCAAATCAACATTATTTTGTGCACCGATGCATTCAAAATGAAATCTTAGTAAACATCTGTGTTGCTCCGGCGTTCCTCCTTCATTGGTTGAGCTTGTTCCCTCCCGTTGACTCACCAGTTGTTGGCAGAGGCGCATAGGATCTACCCTTTTTTGAAATATTATTTTGTATTGAACCTTGTCTCAAGCCACTTAAAAAAAGAATATAAAATCAGACTCTTCTTTTTTTCGTTGTAGGGGTTCATATCGTTTGGCATATTTGGGCTAGATGAACATCTCATCATTTTGCCATTCAAAAAGAGGTAATTCTGTCTTCAGACTTGCTTTAAATACATAAACTTAACTTTCTCCATACTGTATATGCGTACATCTGTGTGTATATGTATACACATATTTTATGTGTGTGTGTGTGTGTGTGTGTGCAGGCTGGCCAGTCTGTGGGGTTCGGAGCCTGTGGAGGAGACCTTGGCTGCTGGTCAAGAGGACATCCGGCTCACCTGCACTCAGTTTGTGCGCTACCACAAGGACCAGTGTGTGCAGGACCTCGTACGCCAAAGAAGGTCAGCTATATGTGTGTGTGTGTGTGTGTGTGTGTGTGTGTGTGTGTGTGTGTGTGTGTGTGTGTGTGTGTGTGTGTCTGTCTGTCTGTCTGTCTGTCTGTCTGTCTGTCTGTCTGTCTGTCTGTCTGTCTGTCTGTCTGTCTGTCTGTCTGTCTGTCTGTGTGTCTGTGTGTGTGTCTGTGTGTCGGGGGGAGGGGGTGCATGAAAGGTTTTGTCTTAATTCCACGGAAACACTTGTCAGACGTAGTCCCCCTTCCAGTGAATGCCACTGCTGGTTTGTTTATCTTACTCCTCAGTGTTATGGAGAACTTCTTTCCATCTAGTGTGATGTGTGTTTAAGTCTGGGATGGATGTGGTCTCCACTGTGGTCACCCTGAAGCACTGAATTCTGGAATGTTCTCACACACACACACACACACACACACACACACACACACACACACACACACATTCCTCTGCTCCTGTAGCCTGTACCCCTCTCGGTATTGCACGTCTTTCCACCTGAGTCACCCTTGGCGTGAAATCTGTTTCTAATTCTTCGTCTGTTTTATGACTCTCTTCTTCTTCATCACCCTCTCAATTCCCTTCTTTCTTTGTCTCTTTCTATCTTTCTCTCTCTTCATTCACTCCTTTCCTGTCCTCACCATTTGCAGTGCGTCTGGTGAGTCTCTCTCTGGACCAGTGGGTGAATCATTCCTTTGATGCACAGGTGCAAAGGCCATTGGTCAGGCTGTCCGGAGGCGGGCTCGTTCATGGGTAGAGAGCTGGTTGATTGGCTGGTGCGCGCAGGAGTGGCGGGCGATCGGGCCTCGGCCGTGCTGTGTTGCGCTCGGCTGCAGCAAGGAGGAGTGCTGCGACGTGTCGGCCATCAGTTCGGTTTCCATGACAACTCGCTCTGCTACCACTTCACTATTCCCGAAGCGTTCCGCCACCACGACGCCAATAGAATGCTACCCTGTGTGATGTGACCTGAGATGAAGGCGTTAGCAACGAGGAGCAGATTAATCAGGCAGCATCTTCCCGTCAGATTTCAGGCAACATTTAACTGTGAACGTGACTTGAATTTCGATCGAAACTTCTATTTTTGCATGTTGTGTAGCTCTATGCAGGTATTTGAACCCAACACGGCAAGACGTCCCTGGCGTTTTGAATACTTACGATGCACAAACACACTCACTGCTGCAGCTTCTCCACTCTTTCTTGTGATGTCAAAGTTGTTCATTATTGCAACAGTTCTATGCACTGCACCTTTCCTCTCAGTTTGCCTGTGTGTGTGTGTGTGTGTGTGTGTGTGTGTGTGTGTGTGTGTGTGTGCGCGCCTGTCTGTGCCTTTTGCCTTTCAGATGTTGTGTGGAAAATGTGTGTGTGTTTTCTGCTGTATAAGAGATATGTTTACATTATAGTATTGTTATATTATTAGTATATGTGTGTGTGTGTGTGTGTGTGTGTGTGTGTGTGTGTGTGTGTGTGTGTGTGTGTGTGTGTGTGTGTGTGTGTGTGTGTGTCTTTCTGCTGTTTATGAGATATGTTTACATTGTGTATAGATGAGTAAGTGTGTGTGTGTGTGTGTGTGTGTGTGTGTGTTTGATGAAATGTGTAGCGGCACTGTGTATGTGTGTTTTATATGCATATCTCCACGTTATCCTATACGCACTGATGCAGTGAAACCTGAAGACACAGTTTTGCCTAAATGTTCGCCTGTGTCAAGAACCGAGCAAGTGTTCTGCATCGGAATCCGAAGTTCCAGTCACAGCTTGAAGAGGAGGCAGATCGCCCCCTGCTGTTCAATGACTAGAAGAATTTATTTCTGTATGTAGGCCTACACTGAAATGTGAAGTTCCCCCTAACCTCTGGACTGTAAAGTGGATTCCTACTGCATGTTGCCATAGATGTTTCTTTTCCCTTCTTGTGTTTGCCATTGCCAGACCTTTGCTGTGTTTTTCCCCCCACGACACTAATGTTCAAGGGGCCAACTTAGCTAATGAGGTAGAAAGGGAGGGGAGATGATTGGGTGGGGGTGGTGTGTGTGTGTGTGTTGGTAAGAGTGTGTGATGATCATGTTATTTATACCACTGTTGAAACCACTGTATGCCCCAGTGTGGATGTGTCCATTGCTTGTGTTTCTGTTTATATTTCAAAACAACTGAGCGTTCAGAAATGCCTATCCATACTATAATGCATGTTCTTTGGATTACCTTAAGAATTCTGTAATGTTTTTTTTTTCTCTGGACAGCAAAAAAACTGGTTTGTTCATACTTCATACACAACTGGCTGTTTTAGATGCTCTGACAATTCATTCTTTACACTGGACTGTCTTAACACTTTGAGAATTCATGTTACATTTTCTGAATCTACTGTATGAGTTTTAGGTCATAGCATGTGAGAATCCTAAACTGCCAAAATGTTGCACTAAAATCGTTAGGCTTCATAATAAACAAAACTGTAAAATTCACTTTGTTTTTAGACAATTAAAAACAATAAAGCTATCTTGCTATGTGCCTACATTGTTTTCTTCTCTTATTGAAGCTTCTATTCATTTGTGTTAATTGAGTTTTTACACGTAGACCTACCTTAAATTACAAACTTATTCTGAGCGTCATGCTACATTTTTTTTCTGATGCAAACTTCGGCGACGTCAGCACGTTCCCTTTTGTTTGACCAATGAGATGGTAGACATTATTCTCCCTTCCGGTATGTGCTCCCTTTCCTTGCCACCGCCGAAGTGTAGACTGGCGTGTGTACAAGTCAGCCAGATTGGATTTGTACTTAACCGACAGAAATAACATCATTTGAAGGTGAACTATATATACACATTGTGTAGTACACTATTACCTTTCAGGAAAGCAAACGTTCTGTGAAAGAATCTTACACATGAAGATTTTCTAGCTACAAGTTCATTGGGCTAACCGGCTAACGTTACCCTGCAATGAATAGGACAGCAATGTGCTAGCGATGGCTAGGTGTTCCATGTGTGTGGATGCAGCTGGAGGTTGTGACCAGGGCTGCCCCGAAATGTTCTAGTGTGTGGTCTGATGCTAGCAGTGGAGGATCAAGTGAGCCTATTACATGTAATGAATAAGCAATGAGAAATTGGGGTAGATGTTATTCATAGCCGACAAGGAGAAGCCTGCACGGTTCACCTTACGCCCATGACAGATGCTAGGTCTATTTTTGGGACTATGATGGACCTTTCAGACGTCAGGCTGGGCAGCGCTGCGAAATGGCAACCGGACAGAATTACTAGCGTTAGCCACGCTGCAGAGGCTACATGCCGTTGTGTTTTCTTAGGGAAATGTGACAATTATCTTCTCGTGTCTAAGCTGTAATTGTGGTGAGACAGTAAGCTAACTTGCACTGCAACTTGAAATCATGTCGCCTAAAAAGGTGTGTCCCATTGCCGGAGGAAACTCTGCCTTTGGTGGCTGTGATCTACAGAGGTTTATTATTATTAGTATTGGTATTATTTGCTTTTAACAAAAGCCCCTTTCCTTTGCAGATGCCTCCGAAGAAGGGCGGGGATGGACCAAAACAGCCCCCACTGATCGGACGCTTCGGGACCTCACTGAAAATCGGCATCGTGGGACTGCCAAACGTGGGGTGGGTGACCATGACGAGTGTTCGAGGAGAGCTAAAGAAACAACAGCAGCCTACCACATGCCTCTTTGTTGACATGTTGTGTGATTGCGGTCACTGTCATGTCCATATGACGCCTCTATGGCAATTTGACTGTTGCAAGGTAGCCACTGTTTCATTCATGACACAGTCGGAAGGTGATCACCACGCTGCATGTCTCCCTATTTGGTATTGCATAATTACTCAGCAGCAGGCTGGAGTATACAGTTACAGCATGGGTCTTCTCTCCATGTGGATGAGAAAGGTTGGAAGTATTCTTGCATACAAATATACAGCATTTTTGGGCGTTTTTGAGCGGTAACCTATGGGTAACCTCCAAAAACATGGCGTACCTGGTCTGTGGCGTAAGTTTGTGTGAAAGAATCTCTTTAATCTGATTGATACATGATTGTGATTGACGTGAACGGTCATCTCTACCCTGCAGGAAATCCACCTTCTTTAACGTTCTGACCAAGAGCCAGGCAGCAGCCGAGAACTTCCCTTTCTGCACCATCGACCCCAACGAGAGCAGGGTTCCCATCCCTGACGATCGCTATGACTACCTGTGCAAGTTCCACAAGCCCGCCAGGTGAGGAGGTACCACCGGGCAGCACAGGACTAGATCCGGTTCCGGTCCAAATAGGCTTTTATGCTGGCTCAGATGGACTCAGTGCACACACACACACACACACGCACACACACACACACACTTATGTACAGACACTCTGAGCTGAATACTAATATCTAAAATGACACATGCATTGTCAATCAATGCTATACTTTTACACACACACACACACACACACACACACATACACACACTAACTCAGAGGCAAGTTCTAATATGTCTGACCAGGTCTGTCTCCATGTCCCTTTGTGTCCTCTAAGTGATCTGCATAGTAGCTAAAGAATAGATAACACTTACTTTGCATAGTAGGCAGGTTTTGCTGCTGCAACACCGCAATTCCTCTCTGTGCATTCAATGTGGCACTATGTGTGTGTGTTCCTCTTCAGTAAGGTGCCTGCGTTCCTGAATGTGGTGGACATCGCTGGCCTGGTCAAGGGCGCCCATGCTGGGCAGGGCCTGGGCAACGCCTTCCTCTCCAACATCAGTGCCTGCGACGGCATCTTCCACATGACCCGTGAGTCGCGCACGTCGCCGTCAGCAACACCCACCCCAGCCCACAGTCTCTTGTCTCTCGTCTCTTCCCCTCAACCTCCTGTCGTGTCGTTTGTCCTCAAGCTTGTTCTCTCATCCGTCTTTTCTTTCTTCACACTATCTCTTGCATGCTTTCTCATTACTTTAACATACAGGTAACATGGAAGTGGAAAGAGTCTTGGTGTGTCTAAGATAACGGGCCTAATTTGTGTTTGATTGGTTTTACATTTGCAAGTGTATCTGAAGATAACTATCTCTTCAGACACCACTCTGCGTTCAAGATGATGTTGAGTTGGTGTCTGTGCTTTGTCAGTGTAGGTCTCTTTATTTATTCACATGTTTTTGCCATTATGCTATACTATTACCATTTGTTTGACCATAAGAATGGTAAGCAAGAATGCACCTAAATGTTAAAGTTCAGACATTTAGAATATAGGTGCTATAACTGTGTTATAAAGCTGTGAAATTGTGTGTGTGTGTGTGTGTGTGTGTGTGTGTGTGTGTGTGTGTGCGTGCGTGCGCGCGCGCTTGTGCACACAGGTGCATTTGAGGATGAGGACATCATCCACGTGGAGGGCAACGTTGACCCGGTGCGGGACATCGAGATCATCCATGAGGAGCTGCGTCTGAAGGACGAGGAGATGATCGACCCCATCATCGACAAGCTGGAGAAGGTCGCCGTCAGAGGGGGAGACAAGAAGCTCAAGCCTGAATATGTGAGGACTACATTACCCAGCATGCACCACACCACACAACATAGCACAACACACTCATAGCTGATTGGACAGAAACAGCAGTTAGACAGTAAACACAGTTATGTGCTTGTTTATTATGGCTATGGCTATGGCTATGGTTATTTAGCAGACGCCTTTGTCCAAAGCGACATACAAATAAATAACAATACAAATTAAATTAACAGTGAACAATTACAAACTAGGGAGAATAGTAATATTATCAGTAAAACAATAATTTTAAGCACTAACCTAATGAGAAATAAAACAGTGAAATGAGAATAGCAATCAAATAAGTCACTCAGTTAATTATATATAATAATAATAACTAAAGCATGGTATGGCTAAATTTAAGGACAATAGCAAAATAAATTTCAAATTCTATCAATAGACAAATTATAACAAAACAATACTATTATACAAACCATAACACATCACAAACTCAAAGGACTAAGTGCATATTAAATAAATATGCCTTAAGACCCCTCTTAAAAGATCCAAAGCTGTTGCTGGAACGGAGAGCACTGGGCAACTCATTCCACCAACACGGAACCACTGAAGAATAGGATCTACAATTTGACCTAGCATGTATGGTTGGTCGACATAACAGACGCTCCTCAGAAGATCGCAATGGGCGGTTGGGAATGTACATCGTGATTAAAGAACTGAAGTAGCTGGGAGCAGATCCAGTCAGTGTCCTATAGGCCAGAGTGAGAGATTTAAATTTAATTCTGGCTACTATAGGGAGCCAGTGGAGAGTAACTAGGAGAGGGGTTACATGTGTCCTCTTTGGCTGATTGAAGACCAGTCGTGCTGCAGCATTCTGAATCAACTGTAGTGGTCTTAATACACAAGCAGGTAGGCCAGCTAACAGAGAATTACAGTAGTCCAGCTTGGAGATAACCATTGCCTGTACAAGAAGCTGAGTGGAATCTTGTGTCAGATAAGGTCTGATCTTCCTAATGTTGTACAGGGTATACCGACATGACTTTGCAATTGAGGCAACATGCTCAGAGAAAGTAAGTTGGTCATCAATTATGACACCCAAGTTACGTGCCGATCTGGTTGGAGTCAGTGAGGATGAATCAAGCTGGATATTGATCTGTTGGGGAATAGCTGTTTTTGCTGGAAACACCAAGAGCTCAGTTTTGGAAAGATTAAGCTGAAGGTGCTGATCCTTCATCCAGATTGAAATGTCCTTCAGGCATGCAGAGATCCGATGGGAAACACTAGAGTCCTCAGGTGGGAAGGATAGGAAAAGTTGAGTGTCGTCCGCATAGCAATGATATTCAAATCCATGAGAGCGAATAATCCCACCTAAAGAAGTGGTGTAAATAGAGAAAAGGAGGGGCCCTAATACTGATCCTTGGGGGACTCCTGTAGTGAGGTCATGAGACTTTGATATCTGTCCCTGCCAAGACACGCTAAAAGAACGCCCTTTAAGGTAAGACTTGAACCAGTCAAGAGCTTTCCCAGAAATTCCCAGTTCATATAGTGTAGAAAGGAGAATGTCATGGTTAACCGTATCAAAGGCTGCAGATAAATCTAACAGAATTAACACTGATGACTGAGCAGAGGACTTAGCTACTCTCAATGCTTCAGTCACAGATAGAAGAGCAGTTTCAGTAGAATGACCACTCTTGAAACCAGACTGCATAGGGTCTAGTAGGTTATTCTGATAGAGGAAGTCACACATTTGCTTGAAGACCACTTTCTCCAAAACCTTTGACAAGAAAGGAAGAAGGGAGACAGGTCTGTAGTTCTTCACATCAGTTGAATTAAGTGTACTTTTCTTCAGCAAAGGCGTAATTCTTGCCTGTTTAAAAGAAGAAGGAACTATTCCAGAACTGAGTGAAGTATTAAATACATGTTATATTATATATTATGCAGTTACATGTTTATTTATAACAATAGGTGAAGACCACATTACCCAGCATACACCACACCACACCACACAACACACTCATAGCTGATTGGACAGAAACTGTAGTTAGACAATAAACACAGTTAGGCCTACATTTTGGTATATGTATTTATACATTTATATTTAAGTTAAAGGCTGTACTTCAGAATCTACTGTCCAAATCTTGTAGAAACTCTTTACATTAACGAATGTCCTAGTAACATGAAGAACATCTTTACATGAAACAGGTCTCAGTCATCTGATTTTCACACACTGTCTTGTTTTCTCTCTCCTCCATTGCTGCTGTAGGACATCATGATCAAAGTGAAGGACTGGGTCGTTGAGCAGAAGAAACATGTCCGTTTCTACCCAGACTGGAATGAGAAAGAGGTGAGTCTGTGTGTGTCTCTCTCTCTCTCTCTCTCTCTCTCTCTCTCTCTCTCTTTCTTTCTTTATTTCTGTCTTTCTTTCTCTTTCTTGATATCTCCCTCTTTCTCACTCCTATTTCTTCCTTGCATTCTTCTTTCTTTCTCTCACTCCTATTTTTTCCTTGCGTTCCTCTCTCTCACACACTTTCTTTCTGTCTCTTCTCCTCTCTTTGCAACCCTTTCTCACCCTGTCTTTTTCCTGCATCCCTACAATAACGTCACTGCACCTCAAATTAACTGTCTGTCTGTTGTCCCGTATGTCGCTGCTCTCAGATCGATGTGCTGAATAAATACCTGTTCCTGACGTCCAAGCCCATGATCTACCTGGTGAACCTCTCCGAGAAGGACTACATCAGGAAGAAGAACAAGTGGTGAGTGTGTGAAGCAGTGTGTATCTATGAAGTGTGTCAATTCTGAAATGTTTGTGTCACGTCTTGTGTGTCATGGCGCGTGTGTTGGTGTTATGTTTGGTGTCGGTTGTATGTGTTGTACGTGTACGGCTTTGCTCTGCGTGTTTGAGAGAGAGCAAATATAATTAACACAAACACTTTCCCTCCTTTCTCCCCATTATCCCCCAAATCTTCAGTTGCTTTCAGGGATGCAAACAGCTCGCTTTTCGGCGCCCCCCCGCTTTTTTCACGTCGCTTTGTGGGACTTGTGTGAATCATGCAAATCCGAAGAGTTTTTTTTAGAGGGGGGGGGGGGTCTGTAGATAATTGAGATGCAGTAAATGAAGAAGAAAATAATTCTTTCTACTTCGAAGTTGTCCGTTGAATTGCATGTGACAAGGGGAACCATCTAATGACATCAAAGAATTCACTGAGGGCAGCGACAGAGAACGGTAGAAGCTAGGCTACTTTGCCTATGGATAACCAGATTTCGCACCTTTACGCATGTCCTCCGCTTGCCATGTGGATAAAGTTAAGTTCGTCATGCACACCTCTGGATGGGTTATAAAAGCTGACTCTGCTGATATCATCAATAATAAAATCAGGATTAAGATCAGACCAAACAGCTCTGTGTCTACCGTAACATGTCCAAAAATAGCCTTAGTCTTTTAAGTGTCGGGAGGAGCACATCTGTCTACTGTGGAGCATAACCTAGAATTGTTTTTTAGACTATGCCTACTTAGCCTATTATGGGAAGACAATTACGTGAGTGAGGCTAATTTTTCATGTTATGTTGTTTAGTAGTTGTATTGGAAATCATGGCCTTATTGTAGTAGTTGTTAATTTATGTCAACATCGTTTGAATTGTAGCAATGTGGCTATAATCGCGATTAGCATAATTTTGGTTTAGCCCTTATCATTTTTTGCATTTAGATTACCAACCACCTCTGTTTTTATTGGCCTACTATGTTTGGATTAGATGTAGCTGGCAATGCAGCAACCTACCTTGACAAAAAAAAAAAAAACAAACTTGTAGGAGTGATATGGGACTTGCATAAAGAATAGCTAAAGTATAGAATATAGAACACAATAAAGCAATGTTGAGAAGAGCTAGTCTTATAGAGGAGCTGGTTGGACATTAGCTTATAAAAAATAGTATTCCCATCATTTGTTTGTACTTGGCAGTAATTGTTTTGTCTATATTATTAGTGGTGTGCCAATATTTCACTGAAACCTTAGAATGTGTAGGCATGGGCTAATAGGCTATGTAGGCCTAAACAGCAAGTTTAGGGGGATTTTGCAATTTGCAAAAATCATTTTGGACAAAACAAAAAAAGGTTGCACTGGGTGTTCTTTCAAGATTTCAGTGCCCAAACATTACTACAATGGCTTTTTTTCGGCATACACTGCATGCTCAAGGTGCAGTAGTTTGCCAAGATGATGATGATGGTACAGCAACTTTGACTCAGAGTAAAGGTACTGAACATCATGACCCCCCTACATTCACCGTAGTGACCATATACTGTATAGGCCTTCCTCCAAGATGCTCGATACCCATAATGCACCACCCCACGGCCACCGGCGCCACACAGCACACCAACCCCCCCCCCCCCCCCCCCCCCCCCCCCCCGCTCCGAGGCTCTCTCTTTTTTGACCACATGTGTGTTTGCATCCCTGTGCTTTATTAGCATGACTGTATGGAAACATTGTTGCCAAGGCTACTGATACATACAGCATAACATGCAAGAACATAAGACCGTAAGAGAAAAGCAAAAATAAAATGCACAAGAACAAAAAATCTCTCAAAAAAGTATCTCTTTCTCTTCTGCCCTTCCTCCCTCTCTCTCTTTCTCTCTCTCTCTCTCTCTCTCTCTCTCTCTCTCTCTCTCTCTCTCTCTCTCTCTCTCTCTCGCCTGGTCCATATGCAGGCTGGTGAAGATTAAGGAGTGGATTGATGCCAATGACCCAGGCTCTCTGGTCATTCCTCTGTGTGGCGGCCTGGAGGCCAAACTGCAGGACATGGACGAGGAGGAGCTGAAGAAGTACTGCGAAGAGCTCAAAACCCAGAGGTGAGGGGACGCCCCCGAGTTCTCTACAGCCCCTGTCTCCCTCACTCACCCTTTCTCTCTCTCTCTCTCTCTCTCTCTCTCTCTACAGTTCCCCTACCCTCTTCCTCTATCTCTGTCCGTCTCCCTCTCTTTTCTTCTTTCTCTCTCTCCCTCTCTCTACTGCCTCTCTCCCTCTCTCTCCGTCTTTCTCTCTCTCTCACACACCCAATTTCTCGCACTCTACTCTTACTATTTTAGACGTTCACTAAAACCCTCATATGTAGAAGTGTTAACAATACTTATTAATATGATAATAATTGTTTTTATTGTGTGTTTTGTGTGTGTGTGTGACAGTGTACTAACGAAGATCATCAAGAGCGGCTATGCAGCTCTGCAGCTGGAGTACTTCTTCACAGCAGGACCAGATGAAGTGCGTGCGTGGACCATCAGGGTGAGTATTCATAACACACACACTCACACACACACACACATGGACACACACACACACACACACACACACACACACACACACACACACATGCATGAACAGATACACACACACACACACATAGAAATTGAATAAATATCTCATCTCTCTCTCTCTCTCTCTCTCTCACACACACACACACACACACACACACACACACACACACACACACACACACTCAGAGGACACATGCAGGGATGCAAACACACAAACATATACAGTATATACAGAAGAAATGTACCTTCAAATAACATTTACTATTATTATTATTATCATTAGTATTATACACACACAGGCATACAACATCACAAAGATGTTTATACATACAGTTGCTGAAGTGTCTCAGTTAAGATTTTTTCGCTTGACCATAAAACTTTAATTTTGGATGTCAGCTCTGCATTCCGAATCAGTACATCACCCTTGACCTCCTGACCCCTAATCTTAACCCACAGAAAGGAACCAAGGCCCCTCAGGCGGCTGGCAAGATTCACACGGACTTTGAGAAAGGCTTCATCATGGCTGAAGTCATGAAGTTTGACGACTTTAAAGAGGAAGGGAGCGAAGTTGCAGCTAAGGTGTGTGTGCGTGTGTGTGTGTGTGCGCGTGCGGGGGAGTGAAATACAGTGAAGATATCTTATTTTGGTCCGTTCCTGAAACTGTCACCATTACTTACACATATAGATGTAGTGGTATTTTCATTTAATTGTGTATATTATATACTCTATGCTTGCCTTTAGACTTAAGTGTTGTATAGACTGATCGTAGCTTCTAGCTCATATTAATATGAAATGACGTCTCCCTCACAGGCTGCTGGCAAGTACAGACAACTGGGACGGAACTACACAGTAGAGGACGGTGACATCATCTTCTTCAAATTCAACACGCCAAATCAGCCCAAGAAGAAGTGATGATGTAGTCAGAGTGGACTGTACCATTTGGGTGAAATGAGAGGGGATTATTTTACACATAGCAATCCTCTGAGCTTTCTCTTTTTGTTTTTTTTGTTTGTTTTTTGACACCGCCCTCCTCCTTCGACGTGGTGGCATCCAGGCCATCCCCATCACCTCCTCATTCTTTTGCTCTGTCCCATGCCACCTACACACAGAATCACAGACACAGCTTAATGAATCGCCATTGTGTGTGTGAAAGTGTGTGTGTGCGCACATGTGTGCGCGTGTGTGTGTGTGTGTGTGTGTGCGCAGGCGATCTATGAATGTGTATAGAGCAGCTGGAGTGAACTGTGTGATTCCAGCTACATCTGGAGAGCTGAAGGCCTGCTCAAACCTCTGCTCTTCTCTCCAGCATCATAAACTGCATGTGGCACAGCAAACCGACATCTTCTCTCAATAAAACACCTGCAGAAACTGCCTCTGGTTGCTTTTGGTGTGTGTGTGATTGAAAGTGTGTGCACGGGTGTGCTTATACATTTGACATCTCAAACATCTCAGTAAGACCCAAAATTGTATCTCTATCTCTATCTCTATCTCTATCTCACTCTCTCACACATACCCTTCACATACTTTCTCCTAACTCCTTACTCCTCAGTAGTTGTTTCTTGTGTGTGTGTGAAAATGAGAGAAAGATGGTCTCTGTTGAAAAGGTTTTCTCACAAATCAGTACTTCAACTACTTGACTGAAAATAAGCATGAATCCGAGCTTAGAATCAGATTGATCACACAAGAACTTTGGTTTTGCCCACATTTTGGCACATGAGAGCATGTCCACAGCAGCTGGACCTTTTAGAAGATGGAGTAAATGATAGCCTCACACTTCTGACCTTGGTAATACTGAATGAGTTCTTATAGTACAACCCCTGGCAAAAAATATGGAATCACCAGTCTTGGAGGATGTTAATCCAGTTGTTTAATTTTTTAGAAAAAAGCTAGATCACAGACATGACACAAAACTAAGTTCATTTGAAATGGCAACTTTCTGGCTTTAGGAAACATTAAAGGAAATCAAGAAAAAAATTAGTTAATCAGTAACAGTTGCTTGTTTTAGACCAGCCAGAGGGGAAAAAAATATGGAATCACTCAATTCCAAGGAAAAAAATATGGCATTATGAAAAACAAATTAACAAAAGCACACAGCAATAACAGCGTAACTAACAGTATGCTTGTGTTGTTCCCTCAGTATCTGAGTTCAGAGTGAACGTCCAGACAACTGAGGCATCTGCTCGTTGTGGCCTAAAGGGGGCGTACTGGCTCCAGGCTGGTGCAGAGTGTCTGGTTTCAAGAAATCAAGAAAAAAATTTGTTAATCAGCCAGAGGGGGAAAAAAATATGGAATCACTCAATTCCAAGGAAAAAAATATGGAATCATGAAAAACAAATTGACAAAAGAACACTTCAACGCACCACTAGTACTTTGTTGCACCTCCTCTGGCTTTTATAACAGCTTACAGACTCTGAGACATGGACTTAATGAGTGACAATCAGTACTCATAATCAATCTGGCTCCAACTTTCTCTGATTCCAGTTGCCAGATCAGTTTTGCAGGTTGAAGTCTTGGGATGCACCATTTTCTTTAATTCTACAGATTTTCAATTGGATTGAGATCCAGACTATTTGCAGGCCATGACATTGACCTTATGTGTCTTTCTTCAAGGAATTCAACAGTTTTTGCTCTATGACAAGATGCATTATCATCTTGAAAAATGTTGTAATCATCCCCAAACATCCTTTCAATTGATTGGATAAGAAAAGTGTCCAAAATGTCAATATAAACTTTATATAATAAATAATAATATAAGCATTATTGAAGATGTAACAATCGCCATCTCCCCAATGCCTTTACCTGACATGCAGCCCCATATCATCAATGACCTTGTTTTTTTCAGGCAGTTGTCTTCATTAATCTCAATGAAATGGCACCAAACAAAAGTTCCAGCATCATCACCTTGCCCATTGCAGAAACGCGATTCATCACTGAATATGACTTTCATCTAGTTATATCCACATTCCAATGAGATTTATGAAGACAACTGCCTGAAGAAAACATGCACATTTCCTCAGTCGTTGATGATATGGGGCTGCATGTCAGGTAAAGGCATTGGGGAGACGGCGATCGTTACATCTTCGATAATGCTCAATCCAATTGAAAATCTGTAGTAGAATTTGAAGAAAATGGTGCATCCCAAGGCTCAAACCTGCAAAACTGATCTGGCAACTGGAATCAGAGAAAGTTGGAGCCAGATTGATTATGAGTACTGATTGTCACTCATTAAGTCCATGCCTCAGAGACTGTAAGCTGTTATAAAAGCCAGAGGTGGTGCAACAAAGTACTAGTGGTGCGTTGAAGTGTTCTTTTGTCAATTTGTTTTTCATGATTCCATATTTTTTTCCTTGGAATTGAGTGATTCCATATTTTTTTCCCCTCTGGCTGGTCTAAAACAAGCAACTGTTACTGATTAATAAATGTTTTTCTTGATGTCCTTTAATGTTTCCTAAAGCCAGAAAGTTGCCATTTCAAATGAACTTAGTTTTGTGTCATGTCTGTGATCTGGCTTTTTTCTAAAAAATTAAACAACTGGATTAACATCCTCCAAGACTGGTGATTCCATATTTTTTGCCAGGGGTTGTAGTTCTTAGGTAGTGTATAATGATTTTATAATGTTCTGTGTATCCATACCCTATATAGTGTTCTATCAATGTCTGAAATAGGCTACTTACATTAAGATTTATATCCATAGCATTTCTGTAAGTTTACAATAATATTTTGTACCAAAATTGCATCAGTTTCTTTTTTGTATGGATTAGGGATCTCTGAAATCCACTGTGATCACAATGTCTTTAGTGTATTCAGGTCTACCTTCTGACTGCACTTTTAGCTTTTTTTTTTTTTAAATAGTATTATTTATTTATTTATTTATTTATTTATTTAAAAAAGCTGAAGTTAATGTAAGATTCACCTCAAATCTGATGCAGGTCAGGGATTTCACCAGGATTTCACCCATGGAAGCGTAGTCTGCCACACTGAACACAAGTAAAACAAAAAATGCATCTTTAATAGCCTTTCTTTTGACTAATTCTCTTGCAGGTTGAATGATAGATACGTTTTCTCTTGTCTCTCATTTTGGATATGCCTTTCTCTCTCATGAAACAGTGCTTTTCTACTTTTAACTATCTTTCTTCGTTAAAACTAGCTTGGTCAGTAGGCTAACTTTTATTTTGAAGTGGGAAAAACGAATGGCAGCCATATTGAAATTTGTCACACGCAGAAGTCAAGGGGCCCGTCCGGTCGTACGTACCGTACACATACACGTGAACCGAACGTGTAGCAACTAGCCACATGGTCTGGCTCCTGTAGGACTGGAAGGGACCACCGTAACTTAATTTAATTTCTGTAAAGAGTGTGAACAGTTTTGTTGAAAACGTATTGGACCTTTGACATTCACAAGATGGCGCAGTTACAGGCGAGGTTTTTCACTGAAAATAAAAAGTAAGTTTTTTGGTCTCACAACAAAACTAGCCAGTTAGCTATTTGGATAGCTAGAGATTACTCTGGTTAGTTCTCTACTCTTTTAGGTCTATGGGTTGCTTGCATCCCATGAGTGACTGTAGGTTAAAGTTACCATAGACTAGATTTACCAAAATACGCTGACGTTACTCGTTAGCTGCTGTATGTCGTATGCAAATTACAATGTACTGTACTACTTTTTCTCTTCAATCGGTTGCTCTTCTGTTCCTGCCAGATGTGTTTTGTTATCACTTCTAAAGTAATCGCAGACGTGACAGTCTGCACAATTTCTATCACCAGCATGTCACCCGTTGTATCATCAGCTAAGATAACAGTTATTATTATTTCAGATATGTTGTAGACGATGTCCCGTTTTCCATACCAGCCACGTCAGAAGTTACAGATCTCAGCAACATCATTAATAAACTACTGGAAGCTAAACATGGTGAGTAATGGAACTACTTCATATATTCTCTGTGGAAAGTGCCTAACAATTGCATTATGAAAACGTGTTTTGCTCCTTCTTGGTACAAAGATGTTTTGGTGGGCATAGTATCAGGTCATATATTACACCACATCACATTTGGATGAAAACCTCTCAGGATTGACTGTTTACTTCTGTGTTCTTTGCAGCTTCACAAAGTCATGTTGACTTTGACTTCCTGGTCCGGGGCCAGTTTCTCCGAACATCACTATCTGGTCACATGGAAGCATTTGACATCTCAACAGTAAGATCAAAAATTGTTACACACACACCATTCACAGACCTTTTCCTAACTCCTTACTCCTGTCTAGTTGTTGGTTCCTAACATGGTGTGTGTGTGTGTGATGCAGGAAGAAGTGGTGGAGATTGAGTATGTGGAGAAGTTCACAGCACCACAGCCAGAAGAGTGTGTCATGCACGATGATTGGATCAGTTCTGTAGAGGCCGACCCAGAATGGTGAGTGTGTGTGTGTGTGAGAGAGAGCTGTGAGTGATGGATAATAAAGTGAGAAACAGGTGGTTTCATTGGAGTGCAGCTGGAATAGAGACCTCTTGGTCTAGACTCTGATGCATTGCATGACCTGTATAAACATGAAGACATGTAGCCTGCTATGGTTAGATCCGATATTATCTAATGGGGGCACATGTTCTTTCAACCCCAGAGCCTTTGTTTCCCGAGTGTTTCTGTGTGTGAGAAAGTGTGAGAGAGAGAAGCTCTGTGTGTGAGAGTGTAATTGTCTGAATGAGTGTTCTACAGTGTGTGCGAGTCTTTGTGTATGTATGAGAGTTTGCGTGATTGAGAGAGAGTGTTTCTGTGAGAGAAGTGTGTGATAGAATATTACAGTGTGTGAGAGTGTAATTGTGTCTGAAAGACTGTGTTACAGTGTGGGTGTTACAGTGTGTGAGAGTGTGTTATAGTGTGTGAGAGTGTTTGTGTTTGAGAGAGAGTGTTTCTGTGAAATGATTGTTTCTATGACAGCAGTGTGTGACAGAATATTACAGTGTGGGAGATGAGAATGCTTCTGTGACTGCCGTGTATTTCTTGCTCTGATATTTTCTCTCTCTCTCTCTCGCTCAGGATCCTGACGGGCTCCTATGATAAGACTGCGCGCATCTGGTCACTGGAAGGCAAAGCGGCCATGACAGTGGCAGGGCACTCTGAGGTCGTGAAGGACGTTGCTTGGGTCCGAAGAGGTGAGCACGTCACACACACACACACACAGACAGACACTCATGAATACGGGAGACAGCCGCACCAGCTTAAAACCTTTGGTGCTTGCGTTTGATGATAACATACCTCTGAAGGTATTCGGGCCTGCTGGTGTCCGATCCCCCCCCCCCCCCCCCCCCCCCCCCTCCCATGGACTTGCACGTATGTCGTGCTGTTGTTTACCTTAGTAATTTCCGGATTTCCATATGTTGTCTGCGGTAAACGTCAAAACGCTTTGAACTGATGGGGACTCATGGAACAGGCTCGGTAAATGTGTACTCTTTGAAATGCAACATTGGGACAGCCATAAGCCCTTACAATTCCACAAGAAACGCGCAGCAAAGTCTGTCTGTGAGTCCGGACTTTGGAATTGGGCCGTGGTCTCCCTTGTTCTGTTTCCCCTCATGGTTCTTCCGTGTTCTGCTGCCCCTCATGCTCCTCCTGGCTCTGTCCAGATGGCCTGACCTCGCTCCTCCTCACGGCTTCCTTGGACCAGACGGTTCTGTTGTGGGAGTGGAACTCAGAGCGGAACAAAATCAAGGCTCGACACTGTTGCCGTGGGCACGCGGGCAGTGTGGACACCATTGCAGTCGACCCAACACGGACAAAGGTGTGTGTGTGTGTGTTGTTATTATGAACTGACCCCATTTTGCCTTGTTTTGTAATCAAAGTGGATTAGACAAATAATTGTTTATTATTTGATCCTATAAGATTTATATATCTATACATTATATATTTCAAACCCACAAGATGACGCAGTTGCACTTCAATTAGGGCCTAATAGCGTATTTCATGGCCACCAGATGGCGCCATATTTCTGCACTAATAACATGTTACTTATTGATGCCCCATTGTTCCTTAGAGGAATATAGGTTCACATGTGGTTACACATTCACATGTGTATGCATGTAAAGATAGTCATTGTTGGTGACTGATGTGTTTGTCTGTCTGTCTCTGTCTGTCTGTCTGTCTGTCTGTCTGTCTAGTTCTGCAGTGGATCCTGGGACAAGATGCTCAAGCTGTGGTCAGCAGGTATGACCTCCGGACACCATACATTCACATAGTGGGTGCGGTCCACTCCAGGTAGCCACTTGCAGAGCTGGCTTAAAGCAATACATGGAAAATGCATTGTATGAAGTCCAACGTGCATAGCTTTAAGACAGCGCTGTAAGCAGCTACCTGAAGACGTACACACCCACTCACATATTCTGTCATCACGCATACAGCCTGAGATTGGTGTGCTGTTGAGCAGTGACCTAAGGGAATTGTATGCTGTTGAACCGTGCCTTATGGGAATTGTATTTCTTTCACAGTGCCTACAGAGGAGGAGGATGAGGTAGAAGAGCCAAACATACCTCGGAAGAAACAGAAGACAGACAAACTGGGTTTGACACGGGTGAGAAGTAACCTCCTGAACTTCACACACACACACACACACACACACACACACACACACACACACACACACACACACCACAAACCAGTGTCCTGTCACTCTAGTGGCCACAAATCTCTTCCCATTTATGGGTTTCATCCGGTCCCTTTCCCCAGGTGTATAAAATCAAGCATCTTGATTATGAATGCAGACTGCATGGTGCTTGATTAACACACCTGTGGAAAGGGACCTGATGAAACCCATGAATAGGACTTCTGAGTTAGTCTCTCTGTGAAGTTGATTAGATGAAGAACGATATCCCTTCGAGCTGCTTGGCCTTTTTGCCCATATTTTTAATCCATAGTGGCTACTATGCAATGGTTCAAATTTGGTATTTGTCTTCAATTGTAAAAGAAAGTCATTGCACATGATTGATATGTTGTATACTTGCATATACAAGAAATTTGGTCACTGCGTTTATCCCATCCGTGAATTAGTGAACACACAGAGCACACAGTGAACACACAGTGAGGTGAAGCACACACTAACCCGGAGCAGTGAGCTGCCTTGCTACAGCGGCGCTTGAGGAGCGAGGTGTAAGGTGCTTTGCTCAAGGGCACTTCAGCCGTGGTTGTGAGCATGGGAGAGCAGTGCTCAACCACATCCCCCACCCACATTTTTCCTACTGGTCGGGGATCGAACTGGCAACCCTCCGGTTATCAGCCCGAAGCCCTAACCAGTAGGCCACGGCTGTAGAGCTCTGCGAGCATGTATACTGGAAATTAGAAGTGAGTGCTTGTGTCTTTCATCTCCGCTTATGCCTTGAGTCTGTTTCCCCTTCAGACGCCGCTGATGACGCTGTCGGGGCACACGGAGGCGGTGTCGTCGGTGCTGTGGATGGACAGCGAGGAGCTCTGCAGTGCATCATGGGATCACACCATCAAGATGTGGGACGCGGAGACGGGCAGTCAGAAGAGCAACCTGGTGAGAACAAACAGCCTGAGCTCTTTTTTCTCTCCTGGTTTGAGTACGCAAAAGAGTCTTGAGCTCTTCTCTCCTGGTGAGAGTGAGCAAACAGTCTGCGCTCTTCTGAACTTTTCTTCTCTGCTGTTGAGAGTTGGCAAAAGACTTTGAGCTCTTTTCTCCTGGTGAGAGAAAAGGAACAGTCTGTGTTCCTCCTCTCTCATTTGTCCGATTTTTCTCCTCTCCAAATATGGCCTCCCTGCTTCCCTGCCTCTTGTGACCATGTGTTTCCTCTTTTGTTTTAGCCTGTCTTTCTTTCATAGCCTCCCCCTAACTCTCTCAGTACAGTGCCACAGTCTAATGATTCTCTCTCTCTCTCTCTCTCTCTCTCTCTCTCTCTCTCCCCCCCCCCCCCCGTGGTCCCTGGTGCTGTCCACTCCAGACGGGCAGTAAGGTGTTCAACTGCGTGTCCTACTCTCCACTGTGCCGGCGGTTGGCGTCGGGCAGCAGCGACAGACACGTCCGGCTGTGGGACCCTCGTGCCAAAGGTCAGTTCCTGTCCCAGAACAGTACACCACAGCAGCTTATCCAGCTAAAGCAATTATGCACATATAAATGTCATATTGAAGGTGTTATATGTAAGACTGACCACTGCTGTTTGAAACATTTGAGAGCATTAAGTAGGCTAAACTGGCAATCCAAAGGTGGAAAGTGCTACTAGCTCTGTAATTGGTCAATTGGTGGAGACTAAAACACCACCTGTTTTGGGCATTTGTTGTGCGATCTCCCAGATGACACTCCTGCTGCTCTCCTTAACCTCACCCTGGTGTGTGTGTGTGTGTGTGTCTGTGTGTGTCTGTGTGTGTCTGTGTGTGTCTGTGTGTGTGTGTGTCTGTGTGTGTCTGTTTGTGTCTGTGTGTGTCTGTGTGTGTCTGTGTGTGTCTGTGTGTGTGTGTGTGTGTGTATTAACGACTGTGTTCTCTTCATAGATGGCTCTATGGTGCTGCTGTCCTTAACGTCACACACTGGTTGGGTGACGGCAGTAGACTGGTCTCCAAGCCATGAGCAGCAACTTGTATCAGGCTCCCTGGACAACATCGTCAAGCTCTGGGACACCAGGAGGTGTGTAACACACACACACACACACACACACACACACACACACATGCATATGCATGCATTTCTCAAAACAACAGACGAGCATTATTTGTGTGCCACTGTTGTCATAATGACTCTGTTGGATGCTTTATAATATTGTTATTACCATGTGTGTATTGGGCTGTCAGAATACAGCACAGGGTTTAACCGTTTGTTTGTTTGTGTGTTTGTTTGTTTGTGTAGCTGCAAGGCACCCCTGTATGACCTGGCCGCCCATGAGGACAAAGTGTTGTGTGTGAACTGGACAGAGAGTGGGGTGAGTGACCGTGTTCGTTTACATCTTTATTTGTTTGTTTGTTTACACATTTTTTGTCTGTGTCAAGACTTTGTGTTCTTGTCGTGAAGATTGTGGAGGTGTAATTAAATATCATTTGTTCTTTGCGAATATATGGCTTGGCCTCTTTATCTGCTCCAGGCCAGGTGGAAGCGAGTAGCAGTTGGAGCTTTCTCTCAGTGTCTGGCACACACTGGTGGTCTCTCCTTGGGGCACACTTCACATGTTTGTTTGTGTTTGTTTATTGTGTTAATTCAATCTTTTCTTCTCACCCAGATCATCCTCAGCGGAGGGGCAGACAACAAACTTTACACATACAAGTACTCCTCCGGTGTCACGGACGCTGGTGCTTAGCAACGTCACGTGGATGCAAGTCGGCAGGGTGATAATGTGCCATTTTTCCATCATAATCGCCGGCCCAGAATAATATTTGGGTATAGATTTGCCACTATAACCTGGACTAGGCACCAGTTGGGCCAGGGTCTGATGTGGACCTTGTATGTGGACATTTAGAAACGCCTCTGACACCGGACACAGTGGGACATGTGTGTAATACAGCCTGAGGATTTGGTCTTTTTGGTCTTAAATGTCTGGCTTTCATATTGGTTCAGCTTCTGTGTGTGAAGTCAATGGTCTGTTTGTCAATGCCTCAATATAAAGAAGTTTTCTAATTCTATGTCTCTGTGCTTTGCCTGGATAGACTGATAGACTAGATGTGTGCTAATGCAATGGTCTGCTAATGCGCTAATACAATGGTGTTATGCTAATACAGTATCAAGGTCAACATCAGCACTCAAGTTTCACACGCCAAAAAAATAAATAAATAAATAAAGTTGGAGGCTGATGGGCTAATATGTTCACTAAGTTTCCCAGCATCCCTCTGTGCGTCTCTGTTAATCACAGAAATGGGAATTTAAGAGTGATTTAAGAGGGTGTAGCACACAGCCTGTTTGGCCTCACGCCTCAACTCCCATCAGGGTCGGACACGCGCTGGTCAGCAGCTGTTGAGTTTGGTTTTGGTGAAGTGATGGCCCGGCACTGACCTTCCAGTTATAACTTGGCTGACTGGCTTGTTGATGGTCGTAGGCATGTACATTTACACACAGCATAAGCTGACCAGAGTGCTGTACAGTGAATGACTAAAATGATCCATAATACAAATTTGACCAATTAGTCATCATTATATAAAACATGAATAAAGAAAAAGTAACATTCAAAAACAGGGGCGCACAACACAGAAAATGACAGAAAATTAATTTGAAATCACTTGATTATTCCGATGTTATTCAGGCCTCTTCTCATCCCTCTATTCACGGCTCCTCTCTAGGTCCTCGGGCCTCTCTCCTAGGTCCTCGGTCCTCCAGCTCATGTCTTTGAAAGCTGTTATTCCGTTTCTAATCAGAATAGATGTGTCCATGTAAACCTGGCTAGTGTCTACGGCTCTGGTTCTAAGAGAAATATTTACACATTTACCATTTTTCAACCAATTACATTAGAATAATTAGACACAGATACCTATCATCAAATATAAAACAAATGATATAGATGACCCATGACAGATTGACAATATTGATTTTGTGCACATTCATGTAGTCTACAGTGAATTCATGTATTCAGTGAATTACACAGGAAACAAAAGTCTTGTGTGGGATGTAGATGTAGTAGCATTAATAGGCCGTAATATTTCATTTAGCCACAAGATGACAGTGACTGTTTTAGAACAATGATATAGCGCCATCTTGTGGCTAAATGAAGTACTATGGCCTATTAAGGTCACTTCTGTAGTGAAAATGCTACTACATCTATTTCCAACAAATTCATTGCCATTTACCATTTTTCACTCTGGGATGGCTATGGCACATGATATCCACTAGATGGCAACGCTTGTAGGGCTACTTTAATCTAGCAGTATCAGGACTTCTATAGGAGGCCATGTCATATTCTCGTCACTAGATGGTAATACTGGACTACAGCGACCAGAGCCGTTACAGCCGGGACACACCAACACAATATTCGGCCGTCGGACAGTCGTCACACACACACACACACACACACTTTGCTATTTTGACCAACATTTCTTCCAGCCCACCCAAATGTAGTAGGCTAAAACCGGCCCTGTGCCTAGTAGTTGTTTAATGTTAATAGTAGACCTAGGATGTATCGAGTTCAAACCATGGTTTAACCCAAAAATGTCACTCTAGAAACCATGTAGCCTAGAAATCTAGACGCCCCTAGCGGCAGCAAGTCTGGCTCGTCAGGCTAGAAACCATGCTCAGCTCAGCCAAGTTCGCTTATGCAGTCAAGATGTAATGGGAATGAAAAAAGGTATCGCCCTTCTCCAGCAGGCCTCCTGTTAGAATGCACCAGAATAAAGGAGATCACATCAAGTCAGTTAAAAAAAAAAACTCCTGGGGGAACCCCCTGACGCTCTCCTACTTTGTCCCACACAGGCTTGAAATGCCTACGCCCTTGGGCAGGACCATCATCTGTACAAGGAGTCACATCCATTAGGCCTGCATAGCATCTGTGTCCCGATCTGACTTAAGTTTAATGAAAGCTTTTTTTTTTACATACTTGCTTTTCATATATTTTTTTTTAACGGTGGCTACTTGCTGAAAGGTGTGTCCCTTGACAAGTGTTGACTGTGTGACTCAACCTAGTCTCGAACATGCAGACAACAGTGCTGAGCATCCATATAAAGTTCAAAGTTTATTGTCATGTAATACGCATGTAAGTATTGAAATTCCTTGTGTTACCGAGTTTTGGTGGCCTGATTTGTCTGAAGGTTAGGAGATGCTATAGATTTTTCGTCAAGGACTTGCTGTCGACTCACGTGGCCCTCGGAGGTCCCCTGAGTTGTCGACATGGCAGCTCAACCCAAAATGATGGACATTGTAGTAGGCTACTGTATGCATAACTCAGCTGTTGTGTTTAATTCCAAAAAGAAAATATTTCACTAATCAAAGTTGAAACATCATTCTTCAACCAGGCAAGGAAAAGCACTACCTTTAAGTCAAAACTGGTGGCCTTACGTGGAGACTGGAAATGATATCAATTATACAACATCAGTCGTTCAATCTGACTGGAGTTTAGTGACAGTTTATTTTCCTCTCTGTCCGTTTAGGACTACGCCAGGGCTTGTCTCGTTGCCTTCTGCATTGCAGAAGTATGCAACTCTGACATAGCTAACAGACAAGGCTTTCCTTGGAAGCACTGTGACACATCTGATTCTAATGCCCACTGGCATTGGATCCAGCCCAGGAAAAGACGGAATGAGCCTTAGGATGTGGTGAAGGGAATTCCGAAGGCCACGTCAGGATTCCAAAAACCATCATAAGAACCCCTACCCACCACCCAGTGGCACTGTATCCTTGCCTGTCTTAGGAATCAAGTCAAAACACCATTACTAAAATTTAAAACACCATTTTATTTATGAAAATAGGGTCAGAAAATACATTGTAAAAAATGCAGCCCAGGGTATCATGTTATTGTAAACATCTCAATAAAATAAAATTCCAAGATTAACTTGAGCAGTGTTGTTAGATTCACAGATACTCAGAGACTGTGTGTGGTGCATTTATGTGCATGTTTGTTGGCCGGAGACTTTGCGCGCGCGTGTGTGTAGAACGTTCTGCTTTTATAACACGTTCCCATCATTATTATGTCACTTCTCTTATATTCAAATTCTCAAGGAACCACAATGTAAAACTAGACCTACACTTACGCAATCCCTGGGCAAAATGGGTTTATGGGTTTATACTGGCAGTGCGTGTGTGTGTGTGTGTGTGTGACTGTGTGTGTGTGTGTGTGTGTGCGCTCTGTGCGTGTGCGAGCGTGCGTGTGCAAATGTGTGTATATGACCTTAAAATCACCTTGAAAAAGGTATGCAGATGACAAAACAATGAATCATCGAATGATCACAGTGCTCCATTCTCTCATTTCCAAACAGACTCCAGTGAGAAAAGATACAGTATAAAAAATATATAAAAATACAAACAACAAGTACAGTATAGATATCTAAGTCAGACACGACTATCTTTACTAGCCTATATGTGGACTGACTTGGTGACTATAGTATTTACACAAGGTCCATTGGGCATAGTTAAGCCTGGCTAGGTGTAGCTAGGCTGATGGAGGTGTTGGTGTGCCGATTGCTTCCCATTGGTGGGGAGGGTAGCCACGGATGAGGTATGGCAAAGATGAGGTGCTTGGACTGGATCCTCTGGGTTAGCCACCTATGAAATAAAAAAAACACATACACATGCTTTAAGCCTCTCTTTTTGGGTATGTACAGTATGTGAAAGAGAGATAGAGAGTGTTTTACGGGTCCATGCCTGTATGTGTTTGTGTGACAGTACATGTGTTTAGAGTATTGAGTGGGACATCTTACTAATGTGGTAGAGATGGCTGTGACATGTGTTTTAAGTGTGTGTGTGTGTGTGTGTGTGTGTGTGAGACGGACAGAAATATAGTCGTGTGAGAGTGCACATCTGAGGGTCTATGTATGTGCGTATGCGTGTGTGTGTGATGTATATGTGTGAGCACATATGTGTGTGTGTGTGTGTGTGTGTGTGTGTGTGTGTGTGTGTGTGTGTGTGTGTGTGTGAGAGAGAGAGAGAGAGCATACCTGCTCTCCTGGCCACGCAGGTCTTTTTGCACTCGGCCTCGGTGTCAAAGCGGTTCCGGTTGCCCTCGCAGCCTCCGTACCAGAACTGGGCGCAGGCGTTGGCCTGCCGGTCGTAGTACCAGCGGATGATGTACTCTCGGCAGGGCCCCGGCTCCAGCAGCAGCTCACAGCGCGGGTCCAGGGGGACGATCTCTGTGCCAGAGACAGGGAAGTACAGCGCATCACCCCTCACAATACACAATCTAATATTTAGAATCATCTTTTATATTTATAATATTCTATAAGCTGTAATCATCAAGATTAAAACAAAATTGCTTGACATTATTTAATTTAGTATCTAATGAATCTAGAATATATGACAGATATTTTTGAATATTTCTGATGTTTTTGACATTGGGGGGGGGGTATGCATGTTCTATGCATTAATGTATGTGGGTAGTTATGTATCACTCACACACACACACACACACACACACACACACACACACAATCTCTCTCTCTCTCTCTCTCTCTCTCTCTCTCTCTCTCTCTGTCACACACACACACACACACACACACACACACACACACAGACACACAATCATTTAGATAACAAAAGTTGGTTAAGAGGCAGAAATGTCTGAGTGAGTGTGTGTGTGTACCTTCAGGGAAAGGTTCTCTTGGTACCGGGACATAGACTGTAGGTGTAGACGTCCTGTTGACAGATGTCTTGTTGTCATGGCTGTGGGTCCTGGAGTGTGATTGTGTGCCACCAGTGGCAACACCACCATGCTGTTGTGCGCACACACACACACACACACACACACACACAGATACACACATAAATGCATGCACTCACAAACAAATACATACACAACACAGATCAGGAAGCATTAGGTGGTATCATTTTGTTATGGATTCCAAAATGTCTGACTGACCTCGGTGGTTTCTCCTCCACTGCTGACAGTGTGTGAGTGATCTCGGCCAGAATGCGTTCCAGTGTGTGTACCTGTGTGTGTGCCCGTATGTGTTCCGGAATGGGTACCTGTGTGTGTGCCAGTATGTGTTCCGGAATGGGTATTTGTGTGTGTGCCTCCGTGTGTTTCTCTATGCGTAGTAATGTGTGTGTTAGTAGGCTTGAGAGGGTGTCTCCCATTCAGTGTCTTTCTGTTGTTGCTTCCCTGGCCGTTGGCATCATTGATCCGGTTACGGTGGCCGTTGTAGCCGTTGTAGCCGTTGTTGTTGCCATTGCCGTTGGTGTAGCCGTTGAATCCGTTAAGGTAGCCATTGACACGGTTGAGGACCAAAGCGCCGTTTTCATCCTCACAGAACTGATTGACCATTTTAGATTCCAGAGCTAGGAGTGATAAAACAGATTGGATACTCTTAACAGGAAAGCTAAGTGGCAAACCGAGTACACACACTGTTTAAGGCTAGCATGAAAGCTAACCACAGATGGATAAACAGACTAAAATAGTGGGACAAAACCAAATCATGTAGTTCGGCTGAACACTACAGATGGATGGAATCAAACAATGATGTTATGAAGATCAGAAATGACTATTGAAATTATATGAAATTGCCTCAATAAATGCTGCCAAATGCCAAGAAATGGCAACAAAACACAACTGCAGAAAATTGAGCAATTTGCAAAAACAAAATAGTGGATTGGATTCACGGACAACACCTTTAAAAGTTCATGCCCTGATGAAAACCTAAGTGTTGAAACGCGTTGGCATGTAGCCATTTTTGAATTAAAGGCTTTTTACTTAACAGGAGTGCCTACATTTTTCAATTTTTCTCATAAAAGTACCTTTAAAAGTTAGTTTGGCCAGGTAGGCGGAGTGTTTACCTGGCAGCGTGTTGAAGTCATCGATGAGGTACATGTGCTCGCTGTCTGGGTCGGAGGCGATGAGGTCGAGCTCGCGGAGGAACTCGGCCTGCGTGGGGTCACTGGCGTTGACGATGCCCAGCGCGTACATCTCCACGTTGGCCGCGTGGGCTTCCCGGACGGCGATGTCCAGTTTGACGGGGTCGCGCGTGTCCGTCTGCCCGTCGGTGATGACCACGGCCACCTTGCGCACGCCTTGGCGGGCGCTGTTGAAGGCCTGCGTGGCCATGCGTATGGCAGTGCCCGTCAGAGTGCCCTCGCCCATGTACGGCATGTTGCGGATGGCCTGCTTGACGTCCTGCTTGGCGTTGTAGCGTGTCAGGTTGAACTGAATTTTGGCCTGCGGTTGAAAAATAGATCACTGATGAGTAAAAATACGTTACAGAATTTTCAAAAATGTACAGACAACTTTCAGACTTGGATATTGAGAAACAGATCTGTGTGTGTGTGTGTGTGTGTGTGTGTGTGTGTGTGTGTGTGTGTGTGTGTGTGTGTGTGTGTGTGTGTGTGTGTGTGTGTGCGTGTGCGTACAGAATAATATGAGGGGCCGTTTAGGACATTATTCAGAATTACCTCTCACGCACTATACTGAAACCTCTCGCACACTATACTGAAACCTCTCACACACTATACTGAAACCTCTCACGCACTATACTGAAACCTCTCGCACACACTAGTGAAACGCTCTCACACAAACAACTGAAAGGTTTTGCTCACATATACACACATATGAAACCTCTCACACACTATACTGAAACCTCTCACACACACACACACTATACTGAAACCTCTCACACACTATACTGAAACCTTTCACACACCATACTGAAACCTCTCACACACCATACTGAAACCTCTCACACGCACAAGTGAAACGCTCTCATATACACACCTGAAACGCTTTCATTCACACATGTGAAACCTTTCACACACCATACTGAAACCTCTCACACACCATACTGAAACCTCTCACACGCACAAGTGAAACGCTCTCATATACACACCTGAAACGCTTTCATTCACACATGTGAAACCTTTCACACACCATACTGAAACCTCTCACACACCATACTGAAACCTCTCACACACACAAGTGAAACGCTCTCACACAAACAACTTAAAGGTTTTGCTCACATACACACATATGAAACCTCTCACACACTATACTGAAATATGGTGTGTGAGAGGTTTCAGTATGGTGTGTGAGAGGCTTCAGTATAGCGTGTGAGAGGTTTCAGTATAGCGTGTGAGAGGCTTCAGTATAGTGTGTGAGAGGTTTCATTATAGTGTGCGAGAGGTTTCAGTATAGTGTGCGAGAGGTTTCAGCATAGTGCGTGAGAGGTAATTCTGAATAATGTCCTAAACGGCCCCTCATAGAATAAAGTGCAGAAAAGGCATAATTGTGGCTGAAGGTGTAATTGAGTTTCCTCTTGGGATCGGTAAAGAAAATGAGCTGTGAAAGAAAATCCCGCACACTGTCCATTACGCATGCATATTTATTTACAACGTTTCGGTCATAGACCTTCCTCAGTTAAATTCACCGGGATTTTGTGCGGGATTTTCTTTCACAAGTTTAACTGGGTAACCTATTCCGACGCACCTGTCCCTACAAAAGAGGTGTGCAAAAGCGTTTTGTAAACCAAAGAAAATGAGCTGACCTCGTGACTGTAGAGGACCAAGCCCACACGCGTGGCGTTACGGCCGATGGTCACGCGGTCCACCAGCGTCGTGACAAACTCCTTCACGATGTTGTAGTTGTCGGGGCCCACGCTCTCCGAGCTGTCAATCACAAACACCAGCTCCATGGGCACCTCCTTGCACTTGATGCCGCAGCCTGGAGACAAAGATAGCAGCCAAAGGTCAGACAAGCGCATGCAAAGTGTCCGAGATTGTTCAGGAGTCAAAAAGCTGGCCACGTGATTTCTGAAAGCTGAGTGCCTGTAAGAATGAGTGCATAAGTAGTTACCACAAATCTCCTTAATAAGCCTGATGACGTCTTCCCTCTGTTTTGGATCAGAATCAGGTTGTATTAGAAATTCCGAATTAACTTCCAACATAGAATATTATAGAAATGTACAGTATGTTTGATTGTTTAGCACGTATAACAACAGTGAAGTAGTTGTTACAGTGTGTTTGTCTAATGTCTACATTAATATTCAAGTGAGTGGATAAATGTACCGTGAGGCCTGCTTCTCCTTTTACACCAGGTCTTCCCTTAAAACATAGAAGAACACATACAAAATGGTCAGTTTCATAGTCAGGCCTCTTATGTGCCTGAAGCCACTTTTCTATTGGTACTAAGACAAGCATACCGCTATCAGTACAAGCATTTTAAAAACGCTTAAGAGGGTGACATCTACATTTATAGAAGCTACTGAAGTTACTGAAGCCTTAGTAGCATCCTGTCCACACTATAGACTGGCATGCGAAGTGTGAATACTACATTGACTACTAAATATACTTTGCTTCATGTATATATGTTCTATAAGCATTAGTCACACCTTGCAGTTCCCTATAGAGTTCACATTCGCTGCACATGTACATATTTACATAAGTGTTATGAGGTACAACATGTAGTGCGTCACTGTGCATTTTGCTGTGTATATCATGCTGTATGGAGTGACATACTGATTCGCCAGGAACACCAGCGTCTCCCAAGTCTCCTTTAATGCCCTTAAGGCCTCTCTCCCCGGGAGAACCGCGATCGCCCTAAGTGGAGGGTGGAGAACACAGTATGTTAAAAAAAAGGGCCGTCTTTCAGGTGAAGGTCAGTATGATGCTGTAGGGAGGGAGGGAGATCCTTGTGTACCTTTGCCCCCGCGAAGCCCTCTCCTGCGGGACCCCTCGGTCCTGTCCCCCCCGGAGATCCTTGGTCTCCCTGAGAACATCCACAAGAACAAGCAGGAGAGTCAGTGTGTGTGTGTGTGTGTGTGTGTGTGTGTGTGTGTGTGTGTGTGTGTGTGTGTGTTTCTGTGTATGTGTGTACTGTAGGTACGTCAAAATAAATAAACAGTATAATATACTGTATGTTTATTTGCATGTGCACAAGTACAAGTGTGCCGTACCTTTGGTCCCTGGATACCAATTCCCTGAGGACCTGCAGGCCCTGGAGGCCCAGACCTTCCTTGGATTCCCTAGAGACAAGACAGAGATAAAGAGAGAGAGAGAGAGAAAGAGAGAGAGAGAGAGAGAGAGGGAGAAAGAGAGGCACAGATAAGAGATCTGCCAAAGCACCAAACATTAAAGTCAACACAGGTTAAGAGGTGTGCTTTAGCAAACAAAAAGAAAGACTGCCGTATGCACAACATGTTTGAGTGAGCGTGTGTGTGTGTGTGTGTGTGAGAGAGAGAGAGAGTGTGAATGTGAGTGTGTGCGTGTGTGTGTGTGCGTGTCAACATACAACAGCCGTCACTCTTCATTCTTTACTCTAAGCCTTGTCCATCACCATCATGGCCCTCTGTAGGAGAGGCACTCCAAGGAACAACGCTAGTGTCAGTCTGGTTATAATAACCATAGCAAGTGCTGGTGTTTCAACACATGTAGTAGCAGATGGTCTCTGTCTTTGCCTTACGTTCTCTTACACAAAGACCAGTGTGCGCATATGCGTGCGTGTGTGTGTGTGTGTGTGTGTGTGTGTGTGTGTGCACTAACATGACAGCAGAGACATGAATGATGGCCTGTTAAAATGATATGCTCATTGGCGCAGCCTTTGAACATCAGATCCCAGCAGATCACCTCTGACACGTCATATGGCGTTTGATTTTACTGAATGAACTCCACCACCTCTTTCAACATCATCTGGGCCCGATCAGATCTTGCCCAGGACTAGATACTTATCCCCTTCAATAGCACCAAATAAAAAAAGGAACAGGACCATAACTCCATGGCTGTGAGCTCAGCTTACTGTTGTAGTGTTCAAAGGAGAGTAGCCTGATCATTTGAAAGCTGCTGACATATGGGGCCACTTTTTGACTGGTTATGAGTGTTTTGATCAGATGCATATGAGATATTACCGACTGATTATTACAACTTTGTGGAATTATATAAGCTTTGAGCCCTTTTATGCAAGTCCCACCACTTGGCAGCTATCTTTCAACACACTTTGGCCAGTTACCAGCCTTTTTTTAAAGTATATTTTTTCTGGGCATTTTTGTCTTTATTCATAGGACAGTGCAGCCTGGCTAGCGCCTACACTTCTTAATGAGACGTGGTCTGGCAACCAAACGTTCATTTTCTTGTATTTGAAAAAATGCCCAGATCCGTTCATTGGGCGCCACGGATGTCTATCAAATGCCTCTGTGGATAGCTCATCATCGTCTTGCTTTCCCCCCTGTTCTGTGATTGGTCCCCTTTATCAGGCAAAAATTAGGGCGGTAGTTTCAAATGAATCAAAGTGAATCAAATCGCGCGCAAGGCCGCATGGGAACACCCAGGCTAAGGACAGTGAAGAGTGAGACAGGGAGCAAGTGGGAGAGAGAGATGGGGTGGGATCAGGAAATGACCGCAGGCCGGACTTGAACCTGGGTCCCCATGGGCACTTGGACTGTACATGGCATGAACGCTGTAGATTAAATGAGATTTTCTGCCACTAGGAGTGCTAGCTTTCTAGGCTAGCCTGACTAGCCTGACTTTGACCATCTCCTAAGTAAGGTCCCCCATGTGTATGAAACAGAGGGATAGAGAATAAGAGAACGAAGGTTCTGATGGGGAGAGAGAGAGATAGAGAGAGAGAGATAGACAGAGAGAGAGAGAGAGAGAGAGAGAGAGAGAGAGAGAGAGAGAGGAGCTGTGTGTTTCTGGACTTACTGGTGGTCCTTGTTTGCCCTCTCCTGGTGGTCCTGGCAAGCCAGGCTGCCCTCTGAAGCCCACATCACCCTGATGACAAACATCTAATTAAGGAAACATGTTTCATGACTTACACACACACATGTGAGCGCGCACACTTACACACACACACACACACACACACACATACACACACACACACACACACACACACACACACACACACAGACATATTTTACAGAAACAACAAAGATACAGAATAATGAGACGGATACAGTACTTACACACACATACACACACGCAGAGAGAGAGAGAGAGAGAGAGAGAGAGAGAGCGAGAGAGAGGGAGAGAGAGCGAGAGAGAGATAACAACACCACACACACGCAAAAGTGTTGTTCGTACCTTTGGTCCAGGGAAGCCCAGCCCTTCTGGACCAGGTTCACCCGGCAGGCCAGTAAGACCAGGGGGGCCCTAGTGGAGACAGAACCAGACCAGAGTCACACCCAGAACCACAACAAGAGCTATACTAACACAAGAACCAAAGTCAAACCCGAGAACCAAAGATTGTACAACAGAGCTCCGCTATAGAATCTTTGCTGAGAACTAACGGCATACTCTCTGATATAAAATCTCAACTGAAGACAAACAGTTGACTGACAGACAGGTAGAGTAGAGTCTGAGTTTGTTGGCTTACCATAGGGCCTGGGTAGCCATCCCCTTTGGGTCCAAATGGACCTGCTGGACCATGGTCTCCTCGGTCACCCTATAGGGAGGAAAAGGGTAAACAACAACAAATAAATAAGCAAATAAAAAGAATACTGTTTGCCTCTGGTTTACTAGCTTTTGGCATAGATACCGGGACAGTCCTGAGATATAAATGGGAAGAAACATCAGATAATGACTCACTTTTGGACCAGGAAGTCCATAGCCAGTCTCTCCAATCGGGCCAGAAGGACCAGGTGGACCGAGATCACCCTAAGCATGTGGAATTGGTACCACAGGTTCATTTAGATTAGATTATATTAGATTGGTTTCAGCTATATTCATTGCATAGAGTACAAGTACAATGAAATGCAATTTTGCATCCAGTACAAAGTGCAAACAGTATCATAGAGTACTGATGATCCTACAATCTAATATGAGGCTACACACATATAATCTAATAGGCTATGTTTACAATAGAGTACTGATGAGGCTATACATACATAATCTAATATGTTTACAATAGAGAGAGTACTAATGAGGCTATACACACATAATCTAATATGTTTACAACAGAGAGAGTACTAATGAGGCTATACACACATAATCTAATATGTTTACAATAGAGTACTAATGAGGCTATAGGCCATTACTATATACACACACAATCTAATATGTTTCCGTGTTTCCCTTATCAATAGCTCTGGTAAATCACATGCACACTTCTATGGTAATGTTACCATAAGGCTGGTTGATTGACTTACCTTTGGCCCAATTAGTGCACGTCCTGGCAGACCAGGAAATCCGAGTCGTCCAGGTACACCTGGCTCACCCTACAGATTACATCAGATTACAAGGTACTGGATGACACAGGACTACATATGCAGCACCAGCAGCTCCAACAGGGAGTTGTATAATTCACTGCACAAGGACACAAGTTGCATTGGACTGTGGCTTTGACAAAAGAGACAATATTGAATAAAACAAATGGGAAAGAATATCTGTTACATAAACATGAAGCTATTGCCTCTCACCTTTGGCCCTGAGGGTCCAGGTGGGCCAGCTGACCCAGATAAACCCCTCACCCCCCGCTGGCCTTGGTCACCCTGGACAGAGGCAAAAAAACAGCATAAACAGTGTACCCTAACTAGCAGCTCATACTCGCATAACTACACTGGCAACACAACATCCCTAGCTGAGCAAAACAACACACTCTAATGCAATACACACTCTGATACAAGTAGAACTGTAGCTTGTGGGCACAGGGCTGTGCAGTGAGTAAGAGGCATGCTAGTGAAAGATGCTACCACCCGTGGGTTTGAGCTTCCTTGCTAGCATGCCTGGCTCCCATGTCTGAGGTCGCAAGTTGTCTGGTGTTTGACTGTGCCTGTCTATATAATGCAGGTATTATAGTCCAGTATATGAATGACCACTGGTTGGGTTCAACTTTGCATCGGCAACATTGGCGCGCGTTCGCTTTTTGACTGAAGGACAGAGTGTATGAATGAAAATATACCTGAAGATAAAGATAGTGAAGTGAAGATGTTTGTTTAGAGATTAAAATCACTTTACCTTCTCTCCTTGAATGCCAACTCCTTGTGCCCCTTCAAGTCCCCTTAAACCCACTGCCCCTGGTTCTCCCTAATCAACACACCAGGAATGAAGTAGAAGTTAATGCAACTGCTTTATTTCTGTGGACAGCACCAGACACCATGTTAAAGAGATGAATGTGACGTATGTACAGTACTGTACCTTCTGCCCAGGGGCTCCATCCTCTCCTGGAAGACCAGGTACCCCACCAAACCCAGGAGACCCTGGTTCACCCTGATGAAACACACGCACACACACACACACACACACACACACACACACACACGCACTGTTTACTTGTACATTTACAAATACATATTTATCTCATAAGACCACACAAGGATAAATAAAAATGCTGATATCTAATGTGCGTTGACCTCTGACCTCTGGTCACCTTGCTTGGTCACCTTATCCTCTCCAGACTCACCTTTGACCCCGGCTCTCCTGCCCCTCTCTCCCCAGGCGATCCAACCTCCCCAGGCAAGCCCTGATCTCCCTGAAGAAGAAAGATGCCAAAAGCATACAGTACATGTAAGAACTAATGAATTTATAAACTTAAGCATCTGTCTATCTCTCTCTCTCTCTCTCTGTCTCACACACACACACACACACACACACACACAGACACACACACACACACACACGTAAACACAACAACACACCTTTGATCCTGGAAACCCCTCCCCCTGTGGTCCACGCGATCCTGGAGGCCCCCTCGGCCCTTCTACACCCTATTGGATTTAAGCACAGGCAATCACATTGGCCTACTAAAATAGACATGCACATCAGTAATCCATATGAAACAGCATGGTGCAGAACCAGACCGATTCTAAGCTCATGAGAGCAGTAGCTCATAATGAAGAACTTTAAACAGGACATTTGATAATCTTTTATGGACTAAATTATTATTGAAAAATGAGAGGCAAGTGCACACACACACACACACACACACACACACACACACACACACACACACACACACACACACACACACACACACACACACACACACACACACACACACACACACACACACACACACACACACACACACACACACACACACACACACACACACACACACACACTGGAGAATTCCTTCAGTACCTTCTCTCCTTGGATACCAGGACCTGGTTGGCCGATAATACCAGCAGGCCCAGGAGGCCCAAAATCACCCTGAGTATTGGGTACAAAGCCAGACGTGCGCGCACACACACACACACACACACACAGAGAGAGAGAGAGAGAGAGAGAGAGAGAGAGAGAGAGAAAGGGAGAAATTAACAACCTGCATGGCATAGTCTGTCACTGTCAAGTTCAAACAAAACACCTTGAATGAATGGTACGAAGGAGGTTATGACACGTTCAATATTTGGTTAGTTTCACAAACCATCATCATAATTACTTCCAGCCTGAGGCTCACCACGTAGGAAGATAGGGAATGTCAGGATATGGTAAAAATAGGGAATGTCAGGATAATGTGGGGAAACACAATGTAAACACACAGTTAGCGTTATCAGTAATGGCATAGCCCACAATATCTGCAAAAACCAAGGACAAGAATGAGCAGTATGGCGATTCTGATCAAAATAAAAGCCTTTATCAGTACTATTTAGTGTCACTGGAAGATAATATGATGGCTCATTTGTACTGTATTTGTGCAGGATACATGCCATACTAAGCTGTTCTGCTATTATATTACATTACACCAATTATCCACTGACTGATGATGGATAGATAGATAGATAGACAGATAGATAGATACTTTATTGATCCCCAAGGGGAAATTCAAGACATGGCATTGCAAGGCTCAAGAGAAGAAAAATAAATGCTGTTCTGATTACGTTATTGCTGAGTGACAGAGCCGACCTGTTCTCAAGAGTGTTGATTAGAGGCCCCAGCCGTGGCGCGACTGGCTGGGGCACCTGCATCGCACGCCGGCGACCCGGGTTCGATTCCCGCCCCGTGGTCCTTTCCGGATCCCACCCCTACTCTCTCTCCTGCTTGTTTCCTGTCATACTCTCTACTGTCCTGTCCAATTAAAGGCATAAAGAGCCCAAAAAAATAATCTAAAAAAAAAAAAAAAACTGCGCTCCTAACAACATACAGTATATACATCTAAACATGCATGTCTTCACTTTAGCTGTGAATATTGCTTGTACAGCTAGTGTTGTTTTAACACAACTCTTCCTGTCCCTAGAATAAAATTTGACATCCGAGGCTGATCTGGAAATGTCTTATGCAGACATGCTGGTTTTGATGGAAGTTTGGGCTGTGTTTGTGCCTGTAGACTGTGAGGTTGGGAAAATATGTAAAACCGTGTGTGTTTGTGTGTGTGTGTGTTTTGAGGGTGTGGATGTCTGTGTTTACATGTACACAGGGTGTGTGTCTGTGTATGCATCTGAACAAGAACACGTGTTGTAAAAACTATGTAAACTAGAAAAGCACTCAGAGAGTGCAGACCTCCGCCAAGCGAAAACATAACCGCCTCCTGGATCAATGCGGGGATACGGATCACTCTCAAAATGTAATCGTTTGGGTCATCACTTGGGTCATTTCAGACCATCCCTGAACATTTCAGCGAAATCCATCCACAACATTTCGAGTTTCTTGCGAGCAGACAAACAAACAAATAGACAGACAGACAGACAGACAGACAGACAGACAGACAGACAGACAGACAGACAAACAAACAAACAAACAAACCCTGATGAAGACATAACCTCCTTGGCGGAGGTAATAAGTAGGTGTGTGAGTGTGCATTGGTGTGTTCTGATGAATCCTACTCACCTTATCTCCTTTGATGCTGATTCCGGGGCCTCCTCTAGGACCCCTAGACCCCTCTGGACCTCTTTCTCCCTGTAGACACACCACACACACAGGTCACTCCTTATACTGTACACATTTCTTCAGCACAAAGTTATTGGCAGGGGGAACTGTGTGGTTTCAAATAGCGCCCATAATCATGGCTGATTATATAGATTTCTACATATATGAATATATACAGGCAGCAGCAGATGCTGGAGTGATCTGATTTCCAGACTCAGCACCCCACCGCCTGCCCTGCATACCTGAGACCTCCACTGTGTTGACTGAAGAGATAACTACACTGAAACGACTTAACACCATTTAATGGGTGTACCGCAATTACACACACACACACACACACACACACACACACACACACACACACACACACACACACACACACACACACACACACACACACACACACACACACACACACACACACACTGTG
>NC_085016.1:22210329-22215329 GCF_963854185.1 Sardina pilchardus | reverse complement strand
ACCCCATCCTTAGGCAAATATCTGTAAAAGGGAAACGTGTCTGAACTACTTAAAAAAGGCAGACAGAACTCCTGCAGCATATAGACACACACACACACACACACACACACACACACACACACACACACACACACACACACACTCTGTTTCACTGTCTGTTACTCTCAAAGAACTGGACAGACACACACTCCAACCCAGACACAGAGACAGACACACACACTCATACACACACTCGTACACACACATGCACACATGCACACATGCAATAACTCTTGGAACATTCCAGAAAAACAATTACACTCTCGCTGAGAGCATAGAAGCATGTCCATGTTGGCAGATAGAAGCCCTAAGGGCATGCTGTCACTGTAGACAAGCATCAGACTCCGATATTAACGAACAAAGGCTTCCACATAATGGTGGTGTAATACTTCCAAAGTGTTTCTTTCCACCTCTGTATCAAAATAATGATATCTGATGATGAAAAGGCTGAACACAAGCCTGGACTGACACTGATAGCTTATCTCCTCATATGTGTGAGAGTGTGTGTGTGTGTGTGTGTGTGTGTGTGTGTGTCTGTGTTTGCGCGTCTGTGCTGACAGCAACCTTTAATCTTCTGCACTGCCATCGGCAGAGACTGCACCTACCTTGGCACTGTCTGCCTGGGGAAGGCAGCGTATGTGCCTAGTCTACGCAATATATAACACTAAGGGCCAGATGTACTAAGACAGTGCTAATAGCGACTTTTTGTATGCGCAGAGTGCGAACGCTGTGCTTTGCTATATTGCGTGGAATTTACTAAGCTATCACTTCATTACGTTAACTGCGTTCCGTGCCGCCCGTTCCCGCCCCCTTTACCACGCCATTTGCGCATGCAGAGTTGAACAACGAGCGCAGTTGAATATTGCAACATTAAAAAGAATCAAAGTTTAGCGATCATACATGAAACAAAGAGATGTCAACGAGCAGCGACAGACAGAGTACAGTTAGGCCTAGTAGTTCTACTAATCCACTTAAAAAAAACTTGAACTATTTACTGCACGTAGACTTGGGATATGATTTAATGCCACAGATTGGGAAGTGTAGGCTATGTCATCAAAGAGAAAATACGATTTTAGAGAGGCAAACAAAAGTTAAGGTTGCTTTTGACATAGTACAATGAAGAAAACGGATGCTCTGAATATTGATTTAGCTGTCTCTAAAAGTTTTTCTAATAGACGCATTTAACCGCAATCTGGATTACACCTGCTTTCAGAAGGCGGAAGTTTTTCAACGCAAAATAGACGTGCGCTGTTTTCATACATCTGGCGGAATGCTTAATCTATCGCTATTAGCACCTCTCCTCCCCTGTACTTGCGCGTTACACCCATTTTCAGCTGATCCGCCCAGGAATTAATATGCATGACACGGAAAAGCGCAAATAGCCATTTTCAGCCCCCACGGCAGGCAGTCTGCGCGTTTCCCTCATTGCGGCCTGTCTGTACATATCATCCCCATGTTTATACACGCACGTTACGCCTGAAATGGGCGCAAAACGTTAGTACATCTGGCCCTAAGTGTGTGTGTGTGTGTGTGCGTGTGTGTGTGTGCATGTGTGCGTGCGTGCGTGCGTGTGTGCGTGAGTGTGTGTGCGCATGTGCATGTGTGTGTGTGTGTGTGTGTGCGTGTGCATGTGTGTGTGCATGTGTGCGTGTGTGTGCGTGTGTGTGCGTGTGTGCATGTGTGCGTGTGTGTGCGTGTGCATGTGCACGTGTGTGTGTGTGTGTGTGCTTTGTGTGAGCTACAGTAGTATGTTATCTGATGAGGGTCTTTAGACAGGTTGTCAGGAGAGGGAGCTGTCACTTCTACGTGTAATTTGCACTTCAGCACAGACCGTCCACACGCAATCAGCAAAGCTTTTGCTTTTTAACAAGCATGAGTGACAGGCTAGTATGTGTGTCCATTTGTCAATGGTAGAGCATGTGAGAGTATGACTGTAAATGGTTCTGTGTTTGTGTTTGTGTGTGCATGTCCAATGTCCAATGTAACTGTGTCTGTGTCTGTAAAAATATATAATATATAATATATAATTGCTGTTGTCTGCTACTTCAAATTCATCAAAATAAACACTCTCTTCTCGAGTTTCAGCAACTGTCATGTCTTCCTGTCATGTCTTAGCCCATAAATCACGCCAAAGAACAGGCTGCCCTAGACCAGCAAACACCACCGTCAAGCATCATTTAGTTATACGCACTTGGGTGTTTTTATTGGGGAAAAGCTTGTCCAAGCAAACCCAGCCTGATGGAGTGTACAGTACAGTGCGCTGTATGAATCATGGCATTGACACTACAAGTATTAGAGGTGGAATGCACTAATGGGCCTGGCCCACTGGAGATGCCTTTAGAGGCCATATATTAGGCTAAGTATAGACTGCAGACTTTGAAATGAAAGAGTTGGGGGGGGGAGGGGAGGAGGGGTGGGGGGGGGGGGGAGTCCAATGTCTGACTTACTTTTTTCCCTGGGGGGCCTTCAGGGCCGATGTCCCCATGGGGGCCAGCCACACCCTGAGGAGAGAGGGATGAGAGAAAACAAAAGGAGGAGAGGAGCGAGAGGAGAGGGAAAAATATTACGTATCATACAAATACAATACAAACATGCTTCACACAAAACAGCGCATCGTTTATCACAGATACCTTCAAGAACTCAAATGGTTTCTCTCAAATAGCTCACAATACAGTACATCATGCATGATACGGTATGCATGGAACATGGAGAGGGAATTAAGAAGAGTCACATGGACACTTGGAACATGGAGCATTCCATGGTGGCGATGACCTACCTCTGGGCCTCTACTTCCACGAATACCAACTGGACCCTCTGGACCCTGAATACATGAAAAAAGGAAGGAATTAAAGACAGAGGGAGAGAGAGAGAGAGAGAGAGAAACATGCCACACCATGACATGAACAAAAGCGTCAAGGTGGTAAACAATTAGAGACTACTCTTAGGGTGATAAATAACCAACAAAATAAATAATCACCAACAAAAAGTGACTTGAAAGGTGGAATAAAAGTGTCTTACTTCTCCACTGCATAACATTTTTCTGTATTCCTACAGTATTTCCATTTTGCTTTCATCTAAAGCACAATTGCTTATGGTGTTACATACATGTAGACTGGAAAATCCAGACGCTTTCAGATTAAGGGTCTGGCCACGAATAATGAAAATGGCCCAACTCGAGGGGCGGCATCAAGCATGCATTTGAAAATCTCACTGCACGCAATTTGGATAACACTACGACCAATGTTGACTGATTTGGAAAGTTGTAGCGCTGTCGTCATCAGTTTAGTTCACTCCTGGCCCGCCCATATCAGATGCACCAATTTGATTGGTTACCCCAGATGGTTGGGGTAAACGTAACGTGCATCATTGCTCGTTGCCAGAGTATCTTGCGGACACTGTGCTCTTGTGAGAACTCTGGTGTTCCAGGGCAACATACTGTACATCAGGGGTAGGCAACCTATGGCACGGGTGCCACTGCTGGCACGCCGAGGCATAAGCACTGGCACACGCCACCAGCATCAGCAAAAAACAAATCTCAGACTGACGAAGTGACAAACTACAAACCCCAGATAAAACATTTTATTTTATTAGCACATTTTCAATGTAAAATAAAATTCCAAATTTGTAGAAGTATATTCCCGTTGTTTGTGTGTGTTTTTTAACCATTATTGTTGATAGTGGCACACTCATTGACTAGAAATTTTGAAGTTGGCACTGGAGGTCTCAAAGGTTGCCGACCCCTGCTGTACATGAACACAATGGGACTGAACTGGACTGAATTGAAGAGTGCAAATGAAGGGATGCGGATACTCACTCTGTCTCCTTTTATTCCTGGTGTCCCACACTCTCCCCTCTCGCCCTTTACGGAGATCACAAACAAGTCACACAGCATGGTTATATAAACAACTTTTGGAGAACAAACCTGAGGAAGCATGCCTACAGTAATTTCCTGTGTATTAGCCGCATTGTGTATAAGCCGCGGTACAGTGTTTTATACAAGTTAAAAGGAACAAAACCATATTAATATCCTATTAACAGCCCAATGTATTAACCTCATAGGTGAAGACATTTTTGCAAAATCAATGTATAAGCCGCGGCTGATAGTTGGGAAATTACAGTACAAAAACATATTTTCCTCGCAAATACAAGCTCAAAAACAGTTGACAGTCGGTAAGAGCTGATGGATTGGATCCAGCTCTGATCTGGGACAGATGTGAAACACCAGCACCAGAACAAGACCAGAAGCGTATCAGGTCCACAACATCAGCACCATAGGCTATTTGTGTTCCCACTACTGATTGTACTGTATGACCTTTAAAATGACTGAGGCAAACATGAAGTGGGTCTTACCCTCTCTCCTTTGTAGCCTGGCTTACCCTGAGGATAAGTAATGGGAGACATTAAAACACATTCACAACAACCGCAACATGCTATAAACATATCAAACAAACCAAAACCACACTCACAGCATGCAATATAAACCAAACAGTCCAAACATGCAATTAAAGCACCACACATACTCAACACTCTCGCTCATCATGCAGTCAACACACACTCTAAACATGTGATAACACACACTCACAGCACGCGATAATAAAACGCACACTCACAACACACAATACATTTAACTCACTCAGTTATATGGTTATGTCTGAAAGCGGTTATCATAACACGCAATGCATTTAAAGGAGCCCTGTGAAATTCTGTAGGCTTAATTGGCTTGACTGCAGGCACAGAGCACTCTTAGTTTGATCTTTTTGTGATATGATTCCTGGCATGTTAAGGTAGTTACAGTATGTGTACTACTGTAGCTTACCTTCATTACTTAATAAGTAACAAATCAATACAGTGGCTATAAGTGGTCCAGTGTGGTGTTGCAAGAGTGCCAGCCCAGCGCTAGGTGGTTAGCATACTAACTTCAGTGAATATCCAGGTGACATGCTATGACAACACATCAAAAC